>NW_023475533.1:0-513 GCF_013731165.1 Rhagoletis pomonella
AATGACGCTTAAGAGAATTGTGACTTAAGTCTTATGACACCTACGTGCACAGTACAATTGGCACATACATATGTATGTGCAATAAGGGGGTCCAAAAACGCATGTGAAAAAGTCAAGTCCGAATTTTAATGGATTCTTTTTTGTCGAAAAATATACCTTTTTTTATTTCGAAATCAAAAAATATTTAGAGTTCGCTCAAATGGCTGATTTTCCATGCATTTTATATAGGAAAAAGACAATTTTGCAATTTTTTAATGCTAACGAATTTTGCGGGCTCCTCATTGCATTTTAGGGGACCTATAGAAAATAATTAATATTAACTAGTAATTTTTAGCAAAAAAAAAACCGACTTCAACTCCCATATAAAAAATATATATATATATATATATATCTCATGATCCGCTGATCGGATCTTAACCAGATTAGTATGGGACCACCTCTGAGACACTACCTTTCCGATGCAAAAAGAGTTATCGAAATCGGTTGACGTGGTCCAAAGTTATGCGGTAACAT
>NW_023475533.1:613-3210 GCF_013731165.1 Rhagoletis pomonella
AAAAAAAAAAAAAAAAAAAAATATTCCGACGAACTGATAACCTCCACCTTTTTTGGAAGTCGGTTAAAAAATGGAAGTCTCCTGAAGAGACAAAAAGCTGATTTTCAAGAATTCTTTCCCATTTTTAGGAAAAAAAATTTTTCCTCATGTAAAATACATACGTGACAAATTTTGAGTCTTTCAACGACCTCTAAAATATTTTTTTTTGATTTAAAAAAGTGATATATTTTTTTCGGTGTAGAAGCTTAACATTTTAAACGTTTTTTTTTGACCGCCCTAATGTACAAACATACATAGGTGATTTGAAGAAAGTAATATTCATACTATATCACTAAGCTTTTTACCTTTTGGTAGCTGGGATATTCAAAACTAACTTCATGTTCACGGACAGATTATAGATACATACGTAACCTGCGACTCTTTAAAAAATTGCTCAACTGGTTGAGGTTTAACGACAAGGTTCTGCCAGCCAAAGAAGCTCAACTTAACAATTTTTTTTTTGGTTTCAGGCTTTTTCCCTCTACGAAAATTCAATGGGATTTGTGGTCAAATAAGTGAAAACACATTGTGACTTGTGGGACATTTGACTGCGGAATGTGATTAATTGTGAATAATACATACATATATCGTCGGAACTTATGAACTAATGAAAGATATTTTTAACATAGACACATACCTACCTTCTGCAGAAGGACGTTCTTAAAAAGTTTTCTGAGATCGGGCGGAACCGGCTGCCGAGATGGGTTCATCTTCCACTCAGCCGTAGATATGATCTAATTTAAATGAATCCATGCTTAAAAGCTATTTTAGAAATATACATAAATAATATGACTTCGTAAATGCATCGATGCCAAGCATCAGTCCCTTTTATTTCTAAGCTTAAACCGACGGAAATGTCCAATATGCGCAATCAATTGGAACTTATATTTTTTTCCATCTTTAGATTAGACTCCAGCGAAGAAATTTAATGTGTTAAACTTATTATGTGTTTTGGAACGAATTTCCGTCATCCCTTCTTAAATTTGGTTTGGAGACAAACCGGTTTCGGCGTTGTGCTATCTTCAGTGTCATTTTTCGTTCTGGATATTTTTTGTTGGTTACTCTTACTTGTGTTTCTTTTGTTAGGTACGTCTTATTAGTTTTGCAATATTTGCGGCAAGTTTATAAGATGTATTTCCCGTGTAGGTTAGAGCTGCCCAAGTTTTTTTTATTGTTTTCCTCTTTGCTTGTCTTTTTCGATGTTGTGTCCTTTCTTAGCTTTTCAACCAGGCCTATCTTATATCCGTTATTTTCCGCAACGCCATATATTGTATCCTGTTCATCTACATACATATCTATGGTCGTATGGAACAGTAGCTTGTGTCGAAAGGCTGGCTTTAGTATAATGCGGCATTCGCAGCATACGATCTGTTCAAGAACTTTTGGCTAATAAACGTGCAGAAATAGTTCCTATACTAGCAAGTCAATATTCTTATTATGTCTGAAAAAATTCCTTGTCGTTTAAAGAATAAAGGGAATGCCACATTATACTAAAGCCTGCTTCCCGACATAAGCGACTATTCCATACGAACACAGATATATGAAAAATCACCTATATACATACATATGTACATATTTATGCGCTAAAATTTGTGCCTCGAAACTTTTCCTAAGTAAAGTTTTGCATTTCCCTATAAGTATGTATGTATAATATGTACATATCTGAATGCATTTATATATATACCTATACTCCCTTACGTGAATACACACACAAGTGCCTTTCCACGCCTTATCTGCATATGTCCATACATACATACGTATGTATGTAACCGTTTGTTTGTTTCTGTTAACTTCTTCGACAAGTGGAACTAATTTCCACGCTTGAACTTTCCTTCATTTTTGCGCATTTCTTAAGTTTACTGCCGTTGCACCTGATAAATTTACGTCAATAAAACAGTTGTTGGTAAGCATTTGGCTAACCCAAAGACAGAGTTGCCAACGGTAGTAAAATTAACAGCAGACGATAGTTACGCGCCTCAATACAAATCCAATAGTGGAGGTAAGGGAGGGCAAGCAAACAAGCAAAAAAAGGGAAAAGAAAAAATGGAGAAAACTGAGGAAGCGTATTTAATGTCTGTGGCTGGTAGCCATAGGTGTGTACGTGCATATCGCACCCTAAACTAAAAACAGTCTCAACTCAAATTTTTTGGAAATTAATTTTTTCCCATAAAACGGTTCACATACCATATATGTACTCGTATCTAACGTCCGCCAAAATATCTTCTGCAATACCATCTTCTTTAACTGGAAAAAGACTATTAAGCCTCTTTTTATTTCGCTTGTGTCAACAGTTTCTTTCCTCTCCAGAACATTTGGGATTTTTTAAGTTGTTACTGTTTTTGTTTATGGGGCGAAAGATTTTTTAAGAGGAGGAAGCATCGAAAGCCTATCGGGTATAGGCGGTGGGACTTTAATCTGAACTAAACATCCTCCGACAGTACAAGTACTGATCATCCCGGTGCCACCGTCAAGCATTTCGTCGAGTGGCGGTTTGAGCACTAGGCTCGCACGCCAGTGGCTTGTACTCGGTCTTGGGCTACACCGTGTTTAAGGAGGAC
>NW_023475534.1:0-3210 GCF_013731165.1 Rhagoletis pomonella
GTTAGCATTTATTTAACAATCCAGCGATACGAGCCCGAGTATATTTGAGTAATCCCTCAAGGTTTCGAGGATAATCGTAACAATATGAATTTAAAAGCAAAAAAGCTTTTGACTGCTGTAGGCAGTGTTAGAAAACTATCGATAGTGTATACATTCGATTGTTTCGATAGTGATAGTGCAAAATATTCGATACTATCGATACTATCGAAAGCTTTCTTACATAGATCGTGTGTGAATCGGTAACAAAGTTCTGTGGGGAAAGCTGGAGAATAATATTTTTACTATGGTAAACAGATTTGCCAATCTGCTGTGAGCTCTCTGATAAACAAAAAATGTTCAAGTAAAAGTGTTATCGTTTTTGAAATATTTACATTTTTTTAATTAAAAAAAATCGTGCCTTTTCATGTATTTTCTTTAACTGCATCTACTTAGTAAATTCGTTATGTAAAATACTTCCAGATAGTTGCCTCTCCATGCTCAAATGCAATGTAGTTAAAATATATTAAGAAACCATCATAAAATTAGGACTATTTTGGGATTTTTAACATTTTGATATTTTCTTCCCCAACTTTGACTATCTCTGGTGAAAAAAATGTACTGAGCTATAACTTTACATTACATAAAAAAATTGTTCATTTAATAAAGATTTCAGAAAGGTGACACTCTTACTGTTTCGAATAGAAAAAAAAGTTAAATTAAATTATGTACTTAACTTTAAATTTTTACTTGTTTATTATATTTTCGGTTTTTGTATTATTTTACACAGTTGAAAGTCACAGCAAGTTTGAATATTTTCACAGGTTCAGAAAACAACGAAAATTATTATTATTAAATTTCTTGAGATTTCTTATTTTTAGGATAATTTCCAAAATTTCAAAAACTATCTAAATCCGGGAGATTTTGGAAATTTTAGTAAAATGTGAATATTTTGAAATGTACAAAATTATTGAGATTTTAGAAGTTTTGATATTTCCCAAAATTTTGATAATTTTATTTATCCTTAAATCCATCCTAAAATGTAAAAATGTGAAACATCACAAATTGTCGAAAAATTGCTATGTTCATGGTACTTGCGTGTAAAAAATAGAAAATTCTTAGAATTCTAAAAGATGTTAACATTTTTGAAAAATTCCAAATATTTTCCATTTTTCGGAATTTTTCATATTCCAAAATTTTGTATTGATATACCAAAGTTTTATAATTTTAAATTTTTTTTAGATTTTGAAAACATCAACGTCCAAAAATTTTTTGAACCTTCAAGAATTACGAAAATTTTTTAAACTTTCAAAAACGACGAAATATGAAAATATTTTCAACATTCGAAAACTTTTAATTTCGTTTGATCAATTTTGTATATTCGACAATTTTACTAAGAAAAAATTTGTTAGAATTCCTACAATTCGCAAAATTTTTGAAAAATAAAAAATTTCGAAACTATCAAAACTCTAAAAATTTTAAATTGCGGTGATTTTTAAATTTATATACACGATATGTGTTGAAAATTTTGGCCTCCCCCCAAGAATTGCTGCTGGGTCCGCCCCTGGTGAAATGAAATCTTTATTGACAGCAGTAAATGCAGAATTTTTAGAAACTTTTTGGGTATGCAGTTTTGTAACCTATTCAACTTTACGTGTAGCCTACTACCGTTGACTTTTAATTCAAACTGGCACATTATTATACTTAAATTGAATAGGCTACAAAAATACATTCACAAAAAGTTTACAAAAATTCTTAATAAAATTTGAAATTCGTGAAAGTATATATGTATATATGTATGTATGTACGTACATTTAACGTTAAAATTACTTCTAACGTGAAAGTAAGTTCTGCCATGAAATACAAATCAAATATTTTAAATTTCTATTGTTTTAATTTCAGGAAATAACTAGATATACGCTTGAAGAATAAAATAATCTTAGTATCCCAAAAACGTATTTTAATGAGTCCGATACTGACTAGAATCGATACTTTTTCCCTGATACTTTTAGAGTATCAATACCATGAGCTTGATGCCGGAATGAGTACTCAGTCTCTCTTGTCTCAAAGACATTCCACAGTCATGTGTTCTCGTATTCAAAAAAATATTCGAATTGAAATCGCTATTGCATAGCAGTATTGCGAATAGTTATGTATATCACAGCGCACGGCAGTGCGCGCGAGTGACGAAAGCAGCCACAGTAGCATGCTGAAATGACTCGCTTATGTATACACTAGCCAATGCCCGCTTGCTGCGCGGCGCCTAATCAGATCTTTTGCGTTGGCCAATACAAAAATAGCGTTTAAAAGCAAAAGCGGTCTGTAAAGTAAACATCTTTTGTTTAAATTGTGATACCATATGGAATACTAATCCCTTTCGATGTCATGAGTTTTGCCGATGGCCTTATTTCCACCTGTGAGATTTCTGCCAAGCGTGCGTAATATTCTTCTATCATCTTGCAACTTCAACATTGATCCGATGTACTATGTAAGCCAATAATAGTCCCTATAAGGAAAATAAAAAGAGCACAGAGGAGCGTCTTCAGTTATAGGAGGGCCGAGAATCCTCCCCCCCCTTTACATTTAGTAAATGAGTCGTGTGGTCTCTTAAATATCGTTCAAATGAAGCCATTGATATACCTACCATTTTCCTTTTTTGCGGATGTGGTCTAATCTTTCCTTGCCAATTTGCCACTTTTACAATTTTCCTTAATATTCATGAACTGATTTCTTTGAGTCTTACTGCTGTACTAACGGCCGCCCCGAGCAATTTCGTCAATCGGAGGTAGGTGCAAGATCGCATTTAGGGTGTGTGAGGGCATCAGGAAAAGGTACGCTTACACAATGTTGCGGTCTTTACATGCATACTTGAACGAATCCTCCATTTAACCATATGAAAAGTAAATACGTCTGAGATGAATATAGGGCCAAAAAAGACAAAACCCCGTGTGGGTTTCTATATATTTCGGCTGCAGTGCAATCCATAAGGTCCCTTTTCTGCAAAACCACTGCTTGTCACGAAATGAATTTTAATCATATTTTATAAAATATAGCGGGTTCATTTTTAGTAAACGAATTTTTCATCATACAGGTAGCTCGCTTTGCGAATTTGAATGAAATCGGCTAATAAATACGACTTTTATAAGAAACCCTACTCCAGCGCCACCAGCGTGTTGTCTAGTAGGCCATAATAGGACCATATATGCAAGGTATAACCTCCGAAAATTTGAGTGT
>NW_023475535.1:0-3210 GCF_013731165.1 Rhagoletis pomonella
GTTAGCATTTATTTAACAATCCAGCGATACGAGCCCGAGTATATTTGAGTAATCCCTCAAGGTTTCGAGGATAATCGTAACAATATGAATTTAAAAGCAAAAAAGCTTTTGACTGCTGTAGGCAGTGTTAGAAAACTATCGATAGTGTATACATTCGATTGTTTCGATAGTGATAGTGCAAAATATTCGATACTATCGATACTATCGAAAGCTTTCTTACATAGATCGTGTGTGAATCGGTAACAAAGTTCTGTGGGGAAAGCTGGAGAATAATATTTTTACTATGGTAAACAGATTTGCCAATCTGCTGTGAGCTCTCTGATAAACAAAAAATGTTCAAGTAAAAGTGTTATCGTTTTTGAAATATTTACATTTTTTTAATTAAAAAAAATCGTGCCTTTTCATGTATTTTCTTTAACTGCATCTACTTAGTAAATTCGTTATGTAAAATACTTCCAGATAGTTGCCTCTCCATGCTCAAATGCAATGTAGTTAAAATATATTAAGAAACCATCATAAAATTAGGACTATTTTGGGATTTTTAACATTTTGATATTTTCTTCCCCAACTTTGACTATCTCTGGTGAAAAAAAATGTATTGAGCTATAACTTTACATTACATAAAAAAATTGTTCATTTAATAAAGATTTCAGAAAGGTGACACTCTTACTGTTTCGAATAGAAAAAAAAGTTAAATTAAATTATGTACTTAACTTTAAATTTTTACTTGTTTATTATATTTTCGGTTTTTGTATTATTTTACACAGTTGAAAGTCACAGCAAGTTTGAATATTTTCACAGGTTCAGAAAACAACGAAAATTATTATTATTAAATTTCTTGAGATTTCTTATTTTTAGGATAATTTCCAAAATTTCAAAAACTATCTAAATCCGGGAGATTTTGGAAATTTTGGTAAAATGTGAATATTTTGAAATGTACAAAATTATTGAGATTTTAGAAATTTTGATATTTTCCAAAATTTTGATAATTTTATTTATCCTTAAATCCATCCTAAAATGTAAAAATGTGAAACATCACAAATTGTCGAAAAATTGCTATGTTCATGGTACTTGCGTGTAAAAAATAGAAAATTCTTAGAATTCTAAAAGATGTTAACATTTTTGAAAAATTCCAAATATTTTCCATTTTTCGGAATTTTTCATATTCCAAAATTTTGTATTGATATACCAAAGTTTTATAATTTTAAATTTTTTTTAAATTTTGAAAACACCAACGTCCAAAAATTTTTTGAACCTTCAAGAATTACGAAAATTTTTTAAACTTTCAAAAACGACGAAATATGAAAATATTTTCAACATTCGAAAACTTTTAATTTCGTTTGATCAATTTTGTATATTCGACAATTTTACTAAGAAAAAATTTGTTAGAATTCCTACAATTCGCAAAATTTTTGAAAAATAAAAAATTTCGAAACTATCAAAACTCTAAAAATTTTAAATTGCGGTGATTTTTAAATTTATATACACGATATGTGTTGAAAATTTTGGCCTCCCCCCAAGAATTGCTGCTGGGTCCGCCCCTGGTGAAATGAAATCTTTATTGACAGCAGTAAATGCAGAATTTTTAGAAACTTTTTGGGTATGCAGTTTTGTAACCTATTCAACTTTACGTGTAGCCTACTACCGTTGACTTTTAATTCAAACTGGCACATTATTATACTTAAATTGAATAGGCTACAAAAATACATTCACAAAAAGTTTACAAAAATTCTTAATAAAATTTGAAATTCGTGAAAGTATATATGTATATATGTATGTATGTACGTACATTTAACGTTAAATTTACTTCTAACGTGAAAGTAAGTTCTGCCATGAAATACAAATCAAATATTTTAAATTTCTATTGTTTTAATTTCAGGAAATAACTAGATATACGCTTGAAGAATAAAATAATCTTAGTATCCCAAAAACGTATTTTAATGAGTCCGATACTGACTAGAATCGATACTTTTTCCCTGATACTTTTAGAGTATCAATACCATGAGCTTGATGCCGGAATGAGTACTCAGTCTCTCTTGTCTCAAAGACATTCCACAGTCTTGTGTTCTCGTATTCAAAAAAATATTCGAATTGAAATCGCTATTGCATAGCAGTATTGCGAATAGTTATGTATATCACAGCGCACGGCAGTGCGCGCGAGTGACGAAAGCAGCCACAGTAGCATGCTGAAATGACTCGCTTATGTATACACTAGCCAATGCCCGCTTGCTGCGCGGCGCCTAATCAGATCTTTTGCGTTGGCCAATACAAAAATAGCGTTTAAAAGCAAAAGCGGTCTGTAAAGTAAACATCTTTTGTTTAAATTGTGATACCATATGGAATACTAATCCCTTTCGATGTCATGAGTTTTGCCGATGGCCTTATTTCCACCTGTGAGATTTCTGCCAAGCGTGCGTAATATTCTTCTATCATCTTGCAACTTCAACATTGATCCGATGTACTATGTAAGCCAATAATAGTCCCTATAAGGAAAATAAAAAGAGCACAGAGGAGCGTCTTCAGTTATAGGAGGGCCGAGAATCCTCCCCCCCTTTACATTTAGTAAATGAGTCGTGTGGTCTCTTAAATATCGTTCAAATGAAGCCATTGATATACCTACCATTTTCCTTTTTTGCGGATGTGGTCTAATCTTTCCTTGCCAATTTGCCACTTTTACAATTTTCCTTAATATTCATGAACTGATTTCTTTGAGTCTTACTGCTGTACTAACGGCCGCCCCGAGCAATTTCGTCAATCGGAGGTAGGTGCAAGATCGCATTTAGGGTGTGTGAGGGCATCAGGAAAAGGTACGCTTACACAATGTTGCGGTCTTTACATGCATACTTGAACGAATCCTCCATTTAACCATATGAAAAGTAAATACGTCTGAGATGAATATAGGGCCAAAAAAGACAAAACCCCGTGTGGGTTTCTATATATTTCGGCTGCTGCGCAATCCATAAGGTCCCTTTTCTGCAAAGCCACTGCTTGTCACGAAATGAATTTTAATCATATTTTATAAAATATAGCGGGTTCATTTTTAGTAAACGAATTTTTCATCATACAGGTAGCTCGCTTTGCGAATTTGAATGAAATCGGCTAATAAATACGACTTTTATAAGAAACCCTACTCCAGCGCCACCAGCGTGTTGTCTAGTAGGCTATAATAGGACCATATATGCAAGGTATAACCTCCGAAAATTTGAGTGT
>NW_023475536.1:0-3209 GCF_013731165.1 Rhagoletis pomonella
AAAGAGGAAGTTGATCCCGCAGCCGAGTTTCTGGCACGTGAACAATCTGTTCTCGGTGACCTCGAATCGGAAATCGTACCTCCATCAAATACTGCTCCCAGTGCACCGGCCAGCACAGATGGTGGCAATGGACTACTTGGCAGCGATGAACTAGCCCCTAATGCGGTTGGCGGCGGACTTGGTTCATCTACCGGTAGCTTTGAAATGATTGGTGGTGAATCAAATGAACCAGTCGGTATATCGGGACCACCACCTTCTCGGGTTGAACCTGAAAAAATAAGAAAATGGCGAGAGGAACAAAAACAACGTCTCGAAGAAAAAGATAGGGAAGAAGAACGTAAGAAAGAAGAGTTGCGTCTGCAGGCGAAGCAGGAATTGGAAGATTGGTTGCGTCAAACAGAAGAATCTATCGCTAAAACCAAAGCGGCCTCACGCAACGCTGAAAAGCAGGCAGCGGCGCTTGAAAATGGTGGACCCATGGAACCGGGAACCGAGTGGGAGCGCATTGCAAAATTATGCGATTTCAACCCAAAAGTGAACAAATCAGGCAAGGATATCTCACGCATGCGGTCTATATACCTACATTTGAAACAGAATCCCATTCCCCTGGGTAAGGCGGCCTAAACTTCACATATGAGCTTGGTAAAATATAAACCATGTATTAATACATGCACACAATCGTATTCGTATTATTCCAATAATGTATGTGCGCATATGTATGTATATTCGTTCTGAAATGAATTTTTTGTTCGCAAAATGATTTAGTGAATACGATAATTAGCGCTGTTTTCAATTATACCACATATTTCAAAAGTATTGATTATAACAATGGTTTATATGTATATGTACGTATACAAAAATATATGCATAGAATTTTAGCAAACTTGTAAATTAAAATGAATTGAATTTATTGAAGTTTACATTTACATTAAATATACAAAAACAAAAATAGTTTATGTGGTTATGAATTATCTAATTTTAATATTGAATTTATTTTATATACTTCCTGCGTACCAGAGTTGGAGTGCACTGTTTATGTTGTTGTTGTTGTAGCAGCAGTGCTCAACCCCCCAGATCTGTCATGTGTCATCGTCTTCATCCTCCGACTCTGTGAGCCTGAGGCCGAGAAAGCGGGCTGCGTCGATAGGTGCGGTCCAGAGCGCTTCTGGTGTCAGGGTCGTAGGGTTGGAGGTGCACGTGAAGAGGTGCTGGGTGTCGTGAGGACCTTGCCCACATGCAGGGCATGTGTTTGCCACTTGTGCGTTCAGCCGAGAGAGGTAGCTGTTGAGTCGGTGACACCACCCAGAACGGAGTTGTGCTAGGGTGCACCTGGTCTCTCTCGGCAGCTCTATTTCTTCTGGGTCTATGGGCGGCGGTCGACCGCCCAAAACGATGTTGTCATTACGCGTACTGAGGCTCGTTCTGACCGCATCGCTGTGTAGGCTGTTGAGCGCCGCTCTGTATGTTGCTGCGTCGAATGGACGGTCTACGTACGGCTCAATGTCCGCTTTCCAGTCATGCAGGTGTCGTCTCACGTGTCGTGGGGGCGGTTCGTTACGAAGCAAGGCATTGTTGGGGTGATTCCCTCGGTGACAGCCCACGAGGTATTGCTTCGACAGCATGGTGTTGTGCTCTTTCACCGCCAGCATCTGGCTTTCTTCATGTAGGTGATGGTCGGACGACATGAGATGACAACCTGTAGCCGTACGTAGAGCTGCATTCTGGCAGGTTTGGAGGTTCCTCCATCGGGTGTCGCTTGTCCCCGCCGTCCACACTGGTGCCGCATAGTTAGCCACTGACCGGCCGATTGCCTTGTAGGTCGCGAGCAGGGTTTCTTTATTGGCTCCCCAGGTGCTGCCGGCTAGCGATTTTAGGACTTTGTTCCTGGCTCGCAGTTTGTTGCATGTGGCTGTGGCGTGCGCGGAGAAGGAGAAGAGGCTATCGAACGTCACTCCTAGGATTTTAGGGTGGTTGGTCGTCGGTATTTTGGCGCCATCGACGAAGACGTCCAGTTCTAGCCCCACCTCCTTGGTCCAGGTTGTAAAAAGTGTGGCGCTGGATTTTGCGGCGGAGATTTGGAGGTTCCTTGCGGTAAAGAAGTTGGAAAGATCGGTGAGATAGTCGGTTATTTGTTCGCAAAGTCTGTCTATGTTGGGGCCAGTTGCCATTATTGTGCAGTCATCGGCGTAGCTTACCAAGTTTACTCCTGCTGGCGGCGGAGGGAGTTTGGCCATGTAAAGATTAAACAGTTTTAATTCTACGCGGCTTAGACTTGGCGTTTCGGAATTCGACCGATGACTGACGACCACACAGATAGCTGGTTATCCACCGTTTCGTCCGAGCTGGAAGCGACAAGTCCAGGATGTCTTGGCAGAGGGTCGCGTGGTTCACCGTGTCGAAAGCCTTCGACAGGTCCACAGCGACTAGGACTGTCCTATCACAGGGTCGACGTTGGTTCAGACCCTCGCTAATCTGTGTGGTAATGGTGTTTAATGCTGTTGTCGTGCTGTGCATTTTCCGGAATCCATGTTGGTGTTCGGCTAGCTTCAGATGCTTCGTCAGGCTGGGGAGGAGTAGTGCTTCCATGGTTTTTGCCACTGGGGATAGGAGGGAGATGGGTCTGTACGAGTCTCCTGCGTCCGCCTTCTTCCCTGGCTTAAGGAGGGGAATGATCCTACCCATTTTCCACATCTCAGGGATGATCAGGGTGGACAGTGACAAGTTGAAAGCGGCGGTCATATACTCGACTCCCGCAGGTCCTAGCTTTTTCAGCATCTGCATGGAAATTCCGTCTGGGCCTAACGCCTTCGATGACTTGGCGTGGTTGACAGCTGCCTGCGTCTGTTCAGTGGTGAAGCACAGTGGTGTGTCTCGGGGGCGGAGTTTGTGTGCTTTACGTAGCACGCTGCGGCGGGTTTTGTCTCTCTCTGGGTGTGCAATGAATTGCCGGCTGAAGAAGCGCGCGCACGACCGCGCATCCGACGTGGTAGTGGTGCCGAAGGTGAGAGCGACATTGTCTCTACGCTTCGTCGGATTGGAGAGGGACTTGACTGTGGACCACAGTTTGCTGGCTCCGCTTGAGAGGTTGCAGGATTTTAAATGCTCATTCCATTTGTTCCGCTTGTGTTCGTTGACCAGGTTTCTAATGTCCCTATTGAGATCTCTTATACGGGGATCCCCTGGATTAGCCTGGCGGATTCGATCACGCT
>NW_023475537.1:0-3209 GCF_013731165.1 Rhagoletis pomonella
GATGTACATAGCTCAGTGGTTAACGCTTCTGACTTTGAACATCGAATTCGCAGGTTCGATCCCTGCTGAAGTCTAGAAAAAGAAGTCTGATGAGGAGATGTGGTGATCTCCGAAATAGTGCTATAACTTCTACCGCTTAGACTTTGTTGCTTTTTCAATTTTTCCTAATAAACAATCGTGGTACAAAGCTCAATAAAAATATTAAAAATAAAATGTTAACAAGCCACAATAACATTGACAAATACAGAAATAGTTTTGTTTGCACTCTTTTTTTCTTTGCAAAGTTTGTGTCTTTGGACGAATCATTCGTGAAATGTTTCGTTTCTTTTGAACTCTGTGTATGGACATACTTGGATACATACATACATATGATTAGTTTGTTGTGTCAACCACATACTGCACATGACTTCGAAGCATAGTTGCCAACTTAGTGCTTTAAGCACTAGATTTAGTGCTTTTTGAAAATTAAAACGCCAAAAAAATGGTTTAGTGCCTAGTGCCCTTTTTAGTGCTTTTTTCTGAACTAAAATTTCAGAATTTACAAGAATCTACAAATTTAAATGCACTAAAATGCAAACCATGATTGTTAAAAAGATGAAGTTGCAAACCCACGTTCTTGCGTTAAGTATTTTATTATTTTTATTATTTATATTAAGTATTTATTTTTTTATTTTCTTGATTATTGATTGATTACACAGTTCGAAAAATTTTAACTTTTTTTGCCACCTGAGTGCATCGGTTTCTGTAGATTCTTCGGTGCTGAATACAAATCTACCTGCAGAATTTCTATACCAAGTCAGAATTTTGAGATATCCTAGCCTCTAAGTGTAAAAACACGGTTTTTCGCAATATTTGAGGTTATATTATAAAACAACAAATTTTTTCGCACGTTTCTACTTAGGGTATCATTAAGTATTACTCTTCCCCTTTAAAACTCAATTTCGTTTTTTGCGATTCGATTGTTCCTTCTCCAGATGTACCGGTTTTAATGTGCAGTACTTCGGTATTACTTCGCAAGCATGAATGTGTATTTATTTATACATGTAAACATTGTTTATTTTTTACTTTTGTTTACCATAAACTGTTATGAAAAAGAGTATCCTTTGATAAAAAAAAAAAATGTTGTGCTTTTAGTGCGGCAAAACGCTCTTTTTTCCAAGATTTGGTGCTTTTTGAAACTGAAAGGTTGGCAACACTTCTTCGAAGCGATGCTTTGCCTTTCGGTTATAAATGTGTACACACATACATATGTATGTACTTACAGGCTAACCTAATATTCGCGACTTGCGTTTTGGTACGCATGCCGTCGAATTTGTTTTTTGCGTCACCCGAAATTGACTTGCATACAGTGTTGCCGTTTTAGCCCTTTGGTGGCTAGATTAAGCTACCACATACTTTTTTTGGCCACATAAATTTAAAATTGCCCCTAGCCCTTTTTTTAGCCCTTTGGAGAATTTATTCATACTTGGCATGAAAATATTGTATATGCTTAATTTGATCTAATTTTTTTTTTCATTTATATAAGAGATGAATTTTTAAACTAAGAAAGACTGATATATATACATATATGTATTATATGTTCCTTACGTTTTTATACATACATACTGTAAAGGTGTTAGGGCTGTTAACTTATATATTAACGATTTAACTATAGAATAAAATAGATAAGTTTACGGCCCTTAATATGCTTAATTTGTTAAATGGTCCATCAAGTCGATTGACTGTGTATGTTCTTGTGGTGTGATTGTACCAGCTGCTGGTGGGACTTCAAAAACGATTTTATATTTTTATGATAGTACCTGTAGGCTGGTGTCGTGAATGGTGAAATTAGCTAATTTTATTTTCAACTAAAAAGTATTTAGGCGGAAATTTCTTGCGCTATATGAGGTTTTTGGTTGGACGAAATATTAACTTTTTTCCAGAGTTCATTGTTTTTCTAAACCACTATTATTGATAATGTTTGCGTGTATACTTATGTATATATGTGTATGTAAGGAAAAAATTTTAGCTACCATTTTTAGCCACAACGACTTTTTTTTAGCTCTTTTTTAGCCCTTTTTTTAAAGGAATTTGGCTACCACTAAAAATGATTCGCGGCAACACTGCTTGCATGCGTTTGCATTTGATTTCATTGAGCGAAACGTCAAGTCACGCAGAACAAAAATTGGAAATTGAGTTAGCTTCATACGCACGCCGTTCAATTTCGGTTGATCTCATACAAGTTGCATGTGCATGCAGTGTTGCCGCCGCTCAAAGAACTTTCTAACCAAGATTAGACGAAAAAGTTACCAAATGTAAGGAAAAATAACCATTTTTTTATTAGATTAACAATTCAGGCCTTCACAAATTCTTTCATATAGTACGTACAGAAAAAGTTAACAAACCAAAGAAAATCAATTTTTATTTGCATTTTTGAAAAGTAAATCCTTTTAAGGCTGTTATATGTAATTACATATTTTAGAAAATCATTCTTCCCGTATTAGATGCATATGTATGAATGTTAATATCTTCGTAAACATTACCAGACTCCAAATGATGTTTTTAAATAAGTACATAGGTACACAGTTTCCAACTTCTTTGTAAGAATCAATAAAATACCTAATCAGCGTGAACATGTATATATTTTAAGATTAAGATAAAATAATTAAAGATTGGACTTATTAACCTTATCCTCGCTCAGCACGAAATATACGATGGTAAATAAATTTTACAAAAGCGCAAAACTGTGGAATGGTATTTACACTGAACCTACTTGCTATAACATTATTATTATTAATATTAACTTAAATTAATAAAGTACGCAGTAATGGAAAAAGAATAACCAAATCCCTTTTTTATTGTACATACAAGACGTGGTATTGGAGTCCGCATATACGAAGTACTTATATATGTACTAACTAAGTATGTATTCATTTGAGGCAGTCTTTAGCCGACCATGAATATTATGTATTCTGTATATTATAAAACAAATAAACACATATGTAAGTAATATTAATACATTCATTCCAAATATTTTTACTTGGTTTTACTGCTGGGGCTGCCACTGCTGCTGCTACTCTCCTCAACCTCGGGAGGTGTAGCTGGCCTATGGCAATTAAAAACTACAGTAAATATTAAAAAATAACCAAAACGGGAAAGATCTTAACAACTTCACAGGCAAGAAAAAAAATAACCAAGATTGGTTAAAAGTAACCAAAACGGCAACACTG
>NW_023475538.1:0-1038 GCF_013731165.1 Rhagoletis pomonella
GACTTGGAACGCAATATATCGTTAGTATAGTATGAAAAGGGCGTACCTCACCTCGTCGCTGAAATACAAAAAGCCGTAACTAACTAAAAATCCAAAATTCACTGTTTGATAGATTATGATGCATTTCATCGAATCATAAGTCCCCACATCGTTTTATGCAATAACAAGATTTTAGTTAGCTGTGGCTTTTTCACATTTCATCAACAATGTGAAATGCGCCCTATCCATGTTGAAAGTTTGCGTACATTTGCCTCAAAATATAAAAGCAGGTTGAGCACATGGAAAAAACAAAACGGATTTGATATGGTACTGACAACGGTGAGTAAGTAATTGTGACTGCCTGCAATTAGGAAAAGTCAATCTCAGCTAATAAAAAAAAAAATAATTAGAATCTATTCATTCCAGGTGAACCATTTCAAGAAGTCACCCGGGAACTAAGCAGATCTGAGAGCTTCATCCGTGATTCCAATAATTCAAATTATTATAAAAAACGGGGTTCCTTTTTAACAAAATAACAAGATTTTAAACTAATTCGACTGGCAGCCACGACTTTCAAATAGAATTTTCTTCGAAATTATCGTTCCTAGAAAATCATATTTTATTTGCCATATCCCCCTATTTACAACCTCGCTATAAGCATACATTTTTCAAACCAGTCACAGAAGAAAGGACTAAATTACAAAAACTAAAATCGAAAATCGCTGATGACGTTACAGGTTCTCCTTAATGCATTTTGATAAAATACCTAGAACATGATAGATTTAACTCTCTGGAGGATTGTAGTAAATTTCTTTTTGTTTGTAGTTGAAAAATAAGTGCATAATGCGTTTTTTTTTAATTCATATGAAGCTTTTTACAGCTACAGCTTCAATTTTAATGAATTCAGGTCCAGAATCGATTGTGGTTGATTGTAGTTTTAAATTTTTTTTTTTTTTAGTTGAAAAATAAGTGCGTAATGCGTTTTTTAAAAAATTCATATGAAGCATTTTATAGCTACAGCTTCAATTTTAATGAATTCAGGCCCAGAATCGTTTGTAG
>NW_023475538.1:1138-2477 GCF_013731165.1 Rhagoletis pomonella
AAATTTTTTTTTTAGTTGAAAAATAAGTGCGTAATGCGTTTTTTAAAGAATTCATATGAAGCATTTTATAGCTACAGCTTCAATTTTAATGAATTCAGGCCCAGAATCGTTTGTAGTTGATTGTAGTTTTAAATTATTTTTTTAGTTGAAAAATAAGTGCGTAATGCGTTTTTTTTATAATTCATATGCAGCTTTTTACAGCTACAGCCTAAATTTTAATGAATTCTGGTCCAGAATCGTTTGTAGTTGATTGTAGTTTTAAATTTTCTTTCTTTAGTTGAAAAATAAGTGCGTAATGCGTTTTTTTTTAAAATTCATATGAAGCTTTTTACAGCTACCGCTTAAATTTTAATGAATTCTGGTCCAGAATCGTTTGTAGTTGATTGTAGTTTTAAATTTTTTTTTTAGTGGAAAACTAAGTGCGTAATGGGTTTTTTTTTAATTTATATGAAGCTCTTAACAACTACAGCTTCAATTTTAATATATTCAGGTCCAGAATCGCTTGTAGTTGATTGTAGTTTTATTTTTTTTTTTTAGTTGCAAAGAAGTGCGCAATGCGTTTTTTTTTTTTAATTTATGTGAAGCTTTTAACAGCTACAGCTTCAATTTTAATGAATTCCTGGTCCAGAATCGTTTGTAGTCGATTGTAGTTTTAACATTTTTTTTTTTAGTTGAAAAATAAGTGCGTAGCGCGTTTTTTTTTTAATTATATTAAGCTTTTTACAGCTACCGCCTAAATTCTAATGAATTCTGGTCCAGAATCGCTTGTAGTTGATTGTAGTTTTAAATTTTTTTTTTTTTTGAAAAATAAGTGCGTAATGAGTTTTTAAAAAAAATTATATGAAGCTTTTTACAGCTACCGCTTAAACTTTGATGAATTCTGTTCCAGAACCGCTTGTAGTTTTAAATTTTTTTATTTAGTTGAAAAATAAGTGCCCAATGCGTTTTTTTAAATTCATATGAAGCTTTTTACAGCTACAGCTTCAATTTCAATGAATTCAGGTCCAGAATCGTTTGTATTTGATTGTAGTTATAGAATCTTTTTTTTTCGTTGAAAAATAAGTGCGTAATGCGTTTTTTTTTTTAATTCATATGAAGCTTTTTACAGCAACAGCTTCAATTTTAATGAATTCAGGTCCAGAATCGTTTGTAGTTGATTGTAGTTTAAAAATTTTTTTTTGTTGAAAAATAAGTGCGTAATGCGTTTTTAAAAAAATTCATATGAAGCTTTTTACAGCTACCGCCTAAATTTTAATGAATTCTGGTCCAGAATCGTTTGTAGTTGATTGTAATTTAAATTTTTTTTTTTAGTTCAAAAATAAGTGCGTAATGCGTTTTT
>NW_023475538.1:2577-3209 GCF_013731165.1 Rhagoletis pomonella
AATTTTTTTTTTTTAGTTCAAAAATAAGTGCGTAATGCGTTTTTTAAAAAATTTATATGAAGCTTTTTCCAGCTACCGCTTAAATTTTAATGAATTCTGGTCCAGAATCGTTTGTCGTTGATTGTAGTTTTAAATTTTCTTTCTTTAGTTGAAAAATAAGTGCGTAATGCGTTTTTTTTTTTAAATTCATATGAAGCATTTTACAGCTGCCGCTTAAATTTTAATGAATTCAGGTCCAGAATCGTTTGTAGTTGATTGTAGTTTTAAATTTTCTTTCTTTAGTTGAAAAATAAGTGCGTAATACGTTTTTTTTTTAAATTCATATGAAGCTTTTTCCAGCTACCGCTTAAATTTTAATGAATTCAGATCCAGAATCGTTTGTAGTTGATTGTAGTTTTAAATTTTTTTTTTTAGTTGAAAAATAAGTGCGTAATGCGTTTTTTTTAAATTTATATGAAGCTTTTTACAGCTACCGCCTTAATTTTAATGAATTCTGGTCCAGAATCCGTTGTAGTTGACTGTAGTTTTAAATTTTTTTTTTGGTTCAAAAATAAGTGCGTAATGCGTTTTGTTAAAAATTTATATGAAGCTTTTTCCAGCTACCGCTTAAATTTTAATGATTTTTTTTTTTT
>NW_023475539.1:0-3208 GCF_013731165.1 Rhagoletis pomonella
TTTTAAGAAACGAACACAAAATTTTCTCACCCCTTGCTTTTTATTTAGAATCGAACACAAAAGAAAAGCGGCAATCAAAATACGAAATTTTTTGGTAGAAACGAAACCACTATTAAATATTTATTTAGTTTCTGTTAAACTGGCCATAAATGAGCATATTATCGACAATGTTTACAATCGGTAAAAAAAACAACGAACCTGCTTATCATGCAAAGGTAATTAAGAGAAAGGTGAGAAAACAATTTCAGTGCGCCAGGTATAAGTTTCGGTTTCGCCAAAAATAAGACTTTTCTTTTTGCTTCTTTTTAAAAGCAAATCAATACAGGTTTAATAACACGTCTTATGTGATAAGAAAAAAAATTAATTAAGTATTGCTTTTAGATATCTTTTAAGTGCCTTAATCAGCGCAATCGCAATATAATTATTATCAACGTCGAACAAGAGCTACGGTTAAATTAGATAACCAGAATGACGTGAAAAACCACATAGCCAAATTAAAGAAAATCCACAAAACAACAAAAACTCTCTACAGTGATCACTGAAGACTATTTTTTGTAATTTATCAAAAACTTGATTTATGATTTTTAAAACGCGATTTACGATTTTCGATTACTTTTCTTATTTGGCGTTGTAATCGTGTAAGCGATTTTAATCCTACCAATATTATAAATGTGAAAGTTTGTGATATTTTTTAAGGGGGTTGCCACTTTCTTCAAAACTTAAATTTAATTTATTTTAAATTTAATTTATTTATCAAAGTTAAAAAAAAAAGAAAAAAAGAAAAAAGTTATAACAATGTGGGTGTCAAAAAAAAGCAGTTTAGAAACGATTTATTTTAAAAATATTTTTGAAGAGAGTTGCCAGCTTTTCATAAAATTAAAATAAATTTAATAAGCTATTTAGATCAAATATCTTAGTATGGGTACCAAATGAGAAAGTTTTGGCACATATTTTTTTCTAAATGTTTCTATTGAGGGTTGCCACATGTTAGAAAATTGAACTAAAATTTACTTAAAAGGTTAAACAAAATGGGTATCAAACGAGAGAGGAATAAAAAAGCGTTCTTCTGAAAATATTTTTGAAGAGAGTTGCCACCCCAGGGTAGGGCATTTTCTCAGTGTTATTTGATTCATCAACAAAATTAAAAATTTATTTTATTAGTTTTTTGATTCATTGGACAAATAAAAAATTAAATTTATTTGTGATTTGAATCGTTGGATAAATAAAAAAGAAATTTTGTTTTCATGAAAATCGTGGTTGTGTTACATCATTGGAAAATCAAGAGTCAAATAAAACTAAATTTTTATTTGGTTGACGAAATAAAGCACAAATTAATTTTGTTTTTTATTTGATACGTCGATCAATTTATAACTTTCAATTCAGAAATCTATTTTATGTTTGGATTTGAGATTTGACTAATTAAAATTCACTCAAGCTGGGTGCTAGTTCCAGCTAACTGTACCAATCGTCGATTAGTATTTTGAAATCAGTCGAAGTGACCCAATCAGGGCTAATTTAAACTAAAGAACGTAAAAAAAGAAAACATTTCAGTACTGTACAAATATTTAATATGGATATTTAAAGTACACTATGTGTGCATTACCCTAGGTGATTTCGATGCTGGTTCGAAAGGACTGGTATGTTTAATTAACAACCAAACTGTTTACGCAATACAAACTAAATTTTGGAAGCAGCAGCTTCTGGCAGAGCATATTTTCGATTTGAACATTTATTAGATTTTTCTTTGTTTTCCATCTTTTAGATCCTCGCTTTGGCATCCAACGCATCCAGACCCTGTTGCGTTTTCTCTACCATAGTTGTCGTTTGCCTGAGGCATTTGAATAAATCAGTCGCTGTAGTCCCAATTTTCAGGTAACCGCATTCAAAAAGATTCCTAGTTATCTCACTAAGATATAATTCAATATTTTTCAGGAATTCAATTGGAGTATACAACAGAGATCCTACATTATTTTTGGTTTCTACTAGGGTTATATAATTACACAATTTCCCACTTATATTTTTGAACACATTGCCACATAGTTACCACCATGATCACTTAGTTAGCTTATTAAATCTTTGTTTTGGGAAACATCCCATGTCATGAGCCTTTCCCTGACATTTCACATATACATATATGGAGCAGGTTTCGGTGTTTAGTGGACCAGGCACGTTTAATGATGTCACTCATTCAAAATTAGGGCCCGTCTGTGAGAACTTCTTGGCTCAAATCATTATCTGAATGTTCAGCCGCCTACTTTTGGGGTTTGCTTTGTTTTGTGGTTATTAGGATCTGGAACTTATTGCATTTAAGAACTCATGTATGTATGCCCTTTTCAATTTATTTTGAGCAGCTTCATCTATAGCGGAACCTTTATTTTAGACACTTTGGAAGATTTTAAAAAAATTGAGAATACAAAATTTAGAAACAAAAATTTTAGATGAAACTTCCAGCAACCATATTTTCTGTAGCAGAAATTTCTAGGTTCGCGTGGCTTATAAAACGAATTTTCTAGTTTACATTTAAAAAAGAAATCGAAAATTTAAAATGTTTAAAGAATTAATGCGGCAACTCTCTTACTCGTTTCGAATTGAATGAAATAGAATGGCAGCTGTTTTTTCTCCAAAGCTATACGCAATGAAAGAGCGAAAACAAAACACATCCATGCAAAATTTTAAATAGTCTTTTTTTACATTTCAGGGCCCCTATTCGGCACGCGGCACTTGCAATGCTTACTAATATTTCTTGGTTTATCGGTGACGCTGATGCAACGCGTCAACCTTTCAGTAGCGATTGTGCCAATGATGGATAAGAATTCAACCAATCCGGACTTTGAGGTATGACAACCGCTTATATACTAACATATACATGATATATTCCTTACATACACCAATTATTACGCTCAAATTTCTCGTTTTTCTCGTAGGAATACCAGTGGTCGGAGAGGACGAAATCCTATTTGCTCAGCGCCTTCTTTTGGGGCTACTTTGTTACACAAATACCGGGTAGTCAGTTGGCGCACCGATTTGGTGGAAAAGTGATGCTGTTTGGTAGCATATCCCTGAGCGCAGTGCTAGCGCTGCTCACGCCACTTAGCGCTCGTATTGGTGATTGGAAATTGCTGCTGGCGCTTCGCTTGACACAAGGTCTAATACAGGGTTGTATATTCTCTTCAATACATACACTGCTTTCCAAATGGGTGCCACCCGA
>NW_023475540.1:0-3208 GCF_013731165.1 Rhagoletis pomonella
GGTCCTGCGGAATGATAGCGCGCACTGCCAACCACTACACCACACCATTTGTTAATACTAACCATTTCTTTATAGGTCCACCAAAACCAACGAAAAATGTAATTGTGGGACTCATGAAAGTCGTTAATATTAAAAAATGGTAAAATAACAATTGGGTAGTGAAGATAAACAGAGTTTTCCGATCAAAAAATATTGATCTTTAACCATTCTATACCAGTTCAACGAAAAATTTTTGTTTCCCAGGTGACAGGTAATAAGATTAGCATTTCCAAAGCGAAATAAAATCCATTGACATTATCGCTCTTTCAAACATTAAATTTGCTTAGCTTCACGGCGGCCCGGGTCGGCGCGCCACACCATGTCACGCTACCTTATATAACGCTTGACAGAAGAATTTACACTTTTATAAATTGGAAATCAGAAGTAATATCAGTGATGACAGGTAATAAGTCCCAGATGGTTTCTAAAATTACAAATTAGTTTTTGTGCATTAATGAATTTAAGCCCTCGATATTTCACATTTTTATATTTGTAAGTTATTGGAAGATTTCTGCTGTGTTTTGGCAAAAACTTCTCCGCAGTAAAAAAAAGTATATAATTTGCGTTGCAAAAGTGTGTAAAAACCAATCAATTAACTTACATGATCTCGGTTCCGATATTAAATAATCAATAATTGTTTATACCCTCATTTTGTTACATTGGCTTGAATGTGCCATCTAATAAATAGTGTCGTCGTTCTCCTTAGCTGCTTTTAAATGATGTCGTCACAAATTGCTGGCGGAGATATGAATGCAGTGTAAGAAATAGAGTTGTAAAACTATCGATAGTGCCTCCATCGATAGTTTCCATGTTTCAGAAAAAAACGATCATTACTTGTTAATAGTTTCCAGCAATACTATCGATAGTGTCAGGCGCTACCATCGATAGTACTATCGATAGTCAATGTAATGTTAAAAACTGTTCCAAATTAACAGGGACGGCATAGATAAACAAAAAAAACAAAATATTGAAAATATACACACACGTAGGGCCGTTTTCTTAAGGCGCTGGCCCAATGCAGGCTTGCTTTGCACGCCTTGCTTACTTTAATTTGCTTTGATTTACTTCATAAACTCGTTTGGCTAAATGGCGGCTTGGAACGCTGCCAAAGCAACAAGCTGTGTAGTTAACAAGTCAAGGTCTGTTTCCTTACACTAAGAATAATTTTGCCATAAAATTCCAGAAAATTAAAAAAAAAATAAATAAAAAACAATCTTTTCAGATTTATTTTTAAATTAATGTGAATTAATTTTTGCATTTCAAAGGAATGATAATAATTATACATAGATATAAACCTATATGTACATTTATTAGAAACAAAAAACTAAAAAAAAGCGATTTTTCAAGAGACGACTTACCAGTAGTTTGACATCATAAATTTCGCTAGCTTTTGTATGAAAAGTTGATAAGTCTACATTTTATGAAGCCTAAAATTTTGACATAGAAAGTAAGAGAAATTAAGGACTAATTTGTTGCGGCAAATATTACAGCTGTTTTTGATTGACTCATCAGTGCTGATTACGAATCCATGGGCATACGGTTTCCATCAGCTCCAGATTTTGTGAAAAACGAGGTCAAAATGTCAAAAAAGAAACAAAAGGTGGTATTAGGCTTAAATTAAAGCTAGAAGTCTCGACTACTATCCCTGAAAATACCATTCCTACACCTTGACCTGATGGTCACTTATAGTCATTTATTGAACGGCAAAACCTGATTTTGTACGAAGTTTGAGGACCCACCGCAATTAAACAAAAGGGGATAGAGCCTTCCACTTGGGCTGAAATTAAGGCTTGAACTTTCGACTACAATCGCTTAAAATACCATCCCTGAACCTTAACCCTAAGGTCACTCATAGTTATTTATTTAACAGCAAAAACTGATTTTGGCAAAACTTATTTATATTTTTTTTGAATAGCACAGTATTTATTCCAGTATTTTTATATTGTTCAATAAATGACTTAGTGACCATCAGGTCAAGATGCAGGGATAGTAGCCGAGAGTTATAGCTTTAATTTAAGCCCCAGTTAAAGGTTCTATCACTTTTTGTTTTTTGTGCTAGACCTTCTAAAATATTGCAAAAAACGCGATTTTTTGACACTTTGACTTCGTTTTTCTCAAAATCTGGAGCTGATGGAAACTTTATGCTTACGGACTCGTAATCAGCATAAAAAAGTCTATCAAAAACAGCTTTAACATTTGTCGCAACCAAATAACTGTTGCCAAGGCGTATTTAACAAGGTGGTGTTGGCCGTATATAAGTAAAAAATTACACTAACAAATTATACGCTGATGTCCATACTGTCATTGGTATGAGTTACAACAAACACATCATTTTGACGTAATGGCCTCCACGGCGAAAAACTCAGCTGTCGCCCCAACACACTTGACTGTTGCCTTGTTTAATTGTTACTTATTATAAATTTTCAAATAAGATATATTTTGTTTAAATTTCGTAATATAAAAAAAATCCATCGATAACTTAAATCTGTAACACACAATGGCTAGAAGCGTCGCCTGAGTGCATTCTTTCATATATTTATGTATGTCCCAGTTTTACCGTTATATATTTTTTATCTACTCGTTTATTCCATGGGGTATTCATTCTTTATTTAAATTTAAAAAATTTTATTACTATACCGTTTTAAAAGGCTGAAAATTCACTGCGGGAAATTTTTTTATTCTCTTTTTGTTTTCGCCTTCTCGTTTTTGCCTTTATAAGTTTTGAAAAAAGGTTTTGAACGAACCATTATATCACATTCCTAGGCAAGTTTTGAAAGAATATTTTCGATACTAAGGCTGAATTTCTTTATTCATTCTGAACGATTGGAATAAACTTTTTTGTTTACTTATTCTTTAGAACGTTCCTGATGATATGTTAACGTATATTTCAAACACATTCTGTTTATTCCGGCTGTGAAATGAGATTATCCGGAATGTATAAAAGACGCAGCCTAAATTTTATTAAAACAAAATGTTGAAACAGTGTCATCGTTAATTAAGAAAGAGATGTTCTTAAATATCATAACTTTACGATACTCACATATTGACTCGATTTGACTATTTATTTTATTATATTTTAATTTGAATTATATGTTTATGAAAATATAGTTTATTCCTTAAAAAACACTAAATGAAAATAAGTTTAATCTTTGAACAACATTAAAAAAAA
>NW_023475541.1:0-3208 GCF_013731165.1 Rhagoletis pomonella
TGGATGAACACTGCGAACAGCGAGAGAAAGAGAATGAGCGATAAACTTCAGAACGTTCTAGAGTTGCCATAAGTGTGAGCGCAGGTATATAAGAGCCACGACACAGCGGAGTTGAGTTAGTTACAAGTCAGCAAGCTACAAGTAAAGTGAGCGGAGAATCGAGTTGCGAATAAGCAAGCTATAAGTTTAATTGTGTTAACAAGTAGTAAAGCGTTGTTATTGCTTTAACAAGTATTGTAAAGTGTTTTTACTGTATTAGCAAGTATTGTAAATTGTTTGTTGTACAATTCGGTCATCGTTAGCATTTATTTAACAATCCACCGATACGAGCCCGAGTATATTTGGGTAATCCCTCAAGGTTTCGAGGATAATCGTAACAATTGGTGTCAGAAGTGGGATTGTTAAATAAATCCCGAAGGATAAACTACTGAAAATGGCGAAAATTCAGGACTTAAAGATTGAGGAACTGAAACAGGAGTTGGAAAAGCGTAATTTGGCCACCTCCGGAAGAAAAGTGGAATTATTATCCCGTTTGCGGGAGGCTATGGAAGCTGAAGGCATCGACGTGGACAAATACGACTTCCAGGGTAAATCCGACGATGCATCCGCAAAGGACGAACAGAAGGATGAGGCTGCTTGTTCGTCGAAGGATGTGCAGCAGACATCCGGGAAGGTTGAAGAACAGCCAAAGTCTCCAAGTTCATCAACAGCTATGGACATGAGCACGTTATTGGCTGCCATGTCACAGATGTCATCTCAGATGCAAACACAGTTGTCAGATATTTCGTCGCAGCTACAGGCACAGAAGACACACGTATCACAGTTGCTGGAAGTCCAGGATGCAAAGATTACACAACTGCAGGAGAATTTGGCTAGAGATAACGAACAAATCAAGGATAGACAGGATAAAGTCGAGGCTAAGGTAGAAGAGTTGGAAGGTCGCCTCCGAGATATGCAGTTGAATCGCCCACCTTCTTCGACCAGCGCGCCCAAGGTAAAGACTCCATCCTTTGACGGCACGATTCCTTTCCAAGTCTTTAAGCTCCAGTTTGAGAAGACAGCTACAGCAAATCACTGGAGCATGGAGGATAAATCCGCTGCACTGTTCGTTGCATTAAAAGGACCTGCAGCGGAAATCTTGCAGACTATTCCTGATTGTGAAAGGAACAGTTACGATGCGTTAATGGGTGCAGTGGAAAGACGTTATGGTAGCGAGCACAGGAGACAGATTTACCAGATGGAGCTGGAGAATCGCTGCCAGAAATCCAACGAGACTACAAGAATTCGCCTCCGAGGTTGAAAGGTTGGCTCATTTGGCAATTGGAGATGCATCTGGTGAGCACCTCGAAAGAGTAAAAATCCAGAGGTTCATCAACGGAATGCGGGACGTGTATACCAAGCACGAGACGTATGCAAATCCAAAGCCAACATTTGCTGAAACGGTCTCGTATGCTCAGACACGTGAAACGGCGGCGCTCCTAAGTAGACCAGCCTACAAAGCCCATCGAGTAGAAGTGGAGACACCTGACGTGATGAACGAGATCCTGAAAACACTCAAGTCGATGGCAGAGAAGAATACTCCTGGTGCAACCGAGAGAAAGGATGGTGCTAGGAAATGCTTTAGTTGCGGAAAACCAGGCCACTTCGCCCGCGATTGCAGCGCAAGTTCCAGTGGGCTCAACCATTCAGCAGGCCGCAAACGCAGGGCTGAGGGAGACGAATCCAACTCAAATCAGTCGTTAAACTAAAACGTGCCAGCAGGAAGGGCCGCGTGCTGGCTCCAGAAGTTGAAGGGCCCATAATCTCCGTCTCACAAATTGGCCGGAATGCGAGCAACCTCACTATTGGTGGATGTGTGAATGGGCAGGAGCGAGTGCTGACAGTGGATACTGGAGCGTCACATTCCATTATTCGACCTGATGTGACTACTTTTTATGTGAAGCCACTACCTGGAGCAAAGCTGCAGACTGCAACTGGCGAGCGAACCCAAGTGTTAGGAGAAGTACTATGCGAGGTAATAATCGACGGGTTGGCCTCGTACACGAAGTTTATTGTCGCAGACATTGTGGATGAAGTCATCATCGGCGTGGATTTCCTACTTGGGCAAGGCATGAAGATTGACCTCCAGGGAATGATCCTAACCTATGGCGACAGGAAAGTGCCACTTAGGGTTGGTTACGACAACCAGTACTGCAGTAGACGGTTAGTCTTAGAGGAAGTGTCGACAATTCCACCAGAAACGGAAGCGGTTAGTTGGGCGGAGGTTGGCAGTGATGGAGACGGAGTGGTTTCATCAGGAGAAGGAAGCGGTTCACTGATACAGGAAAAGCGTGACGGTTCCGCTAGCTCAGTGAAGAAGAGGTCGCAACAAGGAAGTGGTCATGGCAAGCCAGGCAGTGTTTCCGGCAGGAAGAAAGCCACTGAACCACGTTGCAATGGTGATACGCTGGTGGCCGGAAATGGAAGCGGCTGTGAAAGCAGTAGGCGCGCTTTGAAGTGTCCCGAAAAAGGTGGTCGAAAAAGGCGAGCAATTAAGCCGAAAGCCAAGGTTGAGATTATACATGTCCGGTCAATGAAGTTAGCATCGGCGGAAGAGCGAGATACGAAACGACGGCGGAAATTTCAGCGAAAGGATCCGGATGTAGCAAGATGTGCTAAAGGCAGTGCCGCACGAAGGCGGGAGTCTGGGTGTCATGGACAGATGATGCGGCATAGATCTGGCGAAAAGGGTGCCCATGAGAAGAGACATGGTCTGGTCACCACCAGTGGCCGGCAGAAGCACGACCATGTGAGATGGTGCACCACCGGAGATAAGCTGGAAGCAATGTCCAGTAACGCATCGAGCCGAGAAGAGCTACAGGAAGATGATTCGGTGTTGCTGCACATGCCGCAGCAGAAGAAAAGCTTCAACTCCAAGCAAAGACGTGACTGGAAAGATTCGAAGATTGACAAGCGACTGACGGACGCAGTGCATCAAATCCAGACAATGGGGAGACCGAGGACCAAGATGAAAGTGGTCCACTTGGAAAGGCTTGCAGCGTTTGGAACCGCAAGTGTGTCTGATCGGGACGATCAGACTTAGGTGGAGGGCAGTGTGGCGAATACTGCGGCAACACAAAGCGAACAACGAGAAATAGGCAGAATGTTCGAGGAATGACGTAGAATGACGTAGAATGTTCCACAAAGAGAAACGTCAAGTTGGATGAAC
>NW_023475542.1:0-247 GCF_013731165.1 Rhagoletis pomonella
TTGCCGACGGCATTTTGCATGCGCAAGAATTTCCTGTTGCTAAAAAACTGATGTACAAATAAAAGCGTTGTAAAAATATACTTACTTATGTAATACAATTATGTTGACATTATGTTATGTTATTAATTATGTTGTTTATACAGAACGTAGAAAAATTCAACAAATGTTGATCTAAATTTTCTAATTTTTAATCGAATGGCCTTATTCATTAAACATTTTTTAACTTATTTTAGTTGCCGCGCTGTTT
>NW_023475542.1:347-3207 GCF_013731165.1 Rhagoletis pomonella
TATTGACAAAAAAAGCCTACAAATGCGTACTCTTTGGTAATTTGTTGTCGGCATTTAAAAGCGAAGAAAAAATCAGTTTTTATTTTTTAACGATTGCTACGCTGCTTTCAATGCAACAAACCGCAGTTTTCTTGCTAGCAAATTCACTCAAAAATGGATACATTGACAAAAACGTACAAAACCAGCAATTGCACTTGTTAGCAAAGTGGTTTTTCTCGAAAAGTTATATTTGAGTTTTATGAACATTTATTTCGCGAAAATATGCCATATGCATATAACCTAAGCAGATACCTTTTCTTAAAATCTCAGACCTTTTACTCGATTTGTTCAAATAAATTTAAGTGAAAGTTATGAAATTTTAAGTAAAAGCAACTGCTTAGTTTTTATGCATACGGACCAATGTGTTGAATGATGATTTTTAACTGCAATACTCGTATTACATGTACATAATGGGGCTTATTCATGGTCAAAATAAAGTTGACACTAAAGTTAGTTACAGCTTTTTCACATCATTTTCAGTGGAATAGGTATCTGTGAAAAAAGCTGCAACTAACTTTCTTCCTATTAGGCATGCGCATATGGATGCTTGTAGTACACACAGATGCGATCAACTACATAATTAGCAACGAAATTCAAAATGATATTGTTTGCGAATTGTGTTTGTTTATTTATTTTTAATAATTTTCTTTAAAATAGAATTCAATCTATAACAGAAACCACAATAATAAAAGTTTAAAAGCTTGCTAATTAGTTGATCGCATCTGAATGTATATATGTATGTACATACTTACATATGTATGTACTTATGTACCCAATACACATACTCCAAAACCATTTATTGATAACGTTCTTGCACATGCACATAATATTACATATATGTATGTACATACATACTGACTTTCTTCTTATTTGGGGCTGACAAACTTTAACTTAAGAGTCGACTTTATTTCGTCTACTAATATGCCCAAATAGTTTTGGAGTCAAATGAAAATGCATTTTCTACGCATACGTATGTACATGCTCCATTAATTGATAACGTTTTTGCATGCATATATATGTATGTGCATATTACTGCCAAAAAAACTACGAACATGCATATAAATGTACATATGTACAAATCACGGCAGCATACATACATATATATGCACATAATTACACGTATACTCAAATACAACAATAACTATTTCATTCATAAACGCATTTGCATATTTCTCAAGGCCAAGTAAATTCATTCATAAAAACAACCGCAGCACATCTCCCCGCAAATTCATCACCAACAAGCGCAACTTTGTCAATCCGACACAAAAATTCTAAAATCTTAAAATGAAGAAATCTCGGCCAGCCAAGTGAAAAGTGGCAATAATTTCTCTATAACCAGTAAAATAAGTTATCTCGAATCTTGGCAATTTTTGGTAATTTTTGACAAAACACTCTATTTCTCTGTTCCATACCAATATTTCAATCATTAACTAGTATTTTAAAGTGTCATTTTAATAAACATTAAATAAAAGTGTATGTTTTCTGCAGCAAAATACATTAATTGTTTTTTAATAAAATCAAAACTTGTAAAATCACAAACATATGTGGTTTTATCGGAAGTTCACAGATGTAACGTGGCAACTTAGCTCGTTTTCATATTTTTCGGTCCGAAATTGTAAAATTTTTGTCCATGCCGCGCCACAATTTTTGTACAGGTGGGTCAATGTGCCTTGAACAAAATTTACATATATACAAAAAAATTATTTTATTTATTTTTTAATATTAAAAATTTCTATACTTCCAAGCGTTTATAAAAATATATTTACATATATGCACGAACGATTTTTAATATTCTTCATCCCTAAGCAAATCTTCAGTACCATAAAAGATTCAAACACATCAAAGTACAAGCAATGCAATGTTCAACCTAGTGCTACTCCACTGTACATGTGTATATGAATGTATGCATGTATGCGTGTAAAAAATGTCAATTCCAGTTGGTCTTTAACCCATTTAGCGGACATAGTTTTTTTGGTTTCAGCTGGTTGCAACTGTTAATGAAGCACAATTTTTATGGTTAATCTTTATGAAAGTTACATATATCGTCGAGAACATGGTTACATGCAGAATTTTAAATTAATTAATATTATTCTCCATACAAAATGTACGAGTATTGCTTTATTAAATGCAAACTTATGCGAAAATCTAAATATTTCGTGAATGTAGGGTTAATATTTTCGCGCGCGTGCCAATCTGGTGTCGATTCCCAGAAATTGAATAATTTGTGTGTGGATGGGAGCGGCGAGGGGAAGACGAAAGCCGACCAATCGCACATTTGTATGTACATATATATGTTACATACATACATTACATATCTACATATTTACAAATGAATGTGTACATACGTACATATTTATGCGTTTGGCTTTTTGCATGAATAGAAAATTTGATTGCAGAAATAATTTTAATGAAATTAATTTTACAAACACATTTGTACGATATAATATTAAGTTTATTAGTTAATATCGGTATTTTGATAAGAAGTCATAACTTGTTAGACACACATACGTACATACACGGGCAATCAAAAGCGATTGCATGGTTCTTTTTTGTATAATATTTACAATGTTTTTCAAGTAAACATTTTTTTGTTATTTTTTTATAAAAATATGGTTCATGCTTTAATCGAAACCACATAAGTCAAACTTTATACAAAATTTAGAAAAATTCAACAAATTTTCGTCTAAATTTTGTGATTTTTAATCTCAGTTTTTAGAATGATAGATCGGTAGAAAAGCAAGTGCAAGTTTTAAGCGGCTAAAAAATCGCGTAGATTTTTAATGAATTTTTGTTGCGGACGGCTTGTACTTTTTACCGTATA
>NW_023475543.1:0-3207 GCF_013731165.1 Rhagoletis pomonella
CATTCATATGAGCGCGCACAGATTTCCTCCCAGTCGAACGGTTCGGTGCGCCAGGTTACAGATTTGGGTCTAAGAGCAAAGCTCCAAAGGCAGCCTCGCCTCAGTGCTTACACACAGCCAATAGGCTTCTCAATGACTATTTTCTGTTATGTTTGCGTGCATTTATTTTCATTTTTATCACCTCGATGCGACTCTTTTCTTTAGTTGATTGCTTTGGAATGGATTGTAATTTTTTCTTTCTTACTTTTTATTAGGTCACAGCGAACTCAGATGTCAGTAGGAATTGTGTAGGTGCTTTACTGGAATAAATTTTTTGCACTCTTTGGCGAATTGAAAAACAAAAATTAAAAGGGGTAAACAATTAAAATCTCAGTAAAACTTTGTTAAGGAGACCAGTACATAGCACAGGATCCCCAAGAACGTGATGCTAACAAAGCCACGCGGGAATGATGATCGCTATTATGCTTTGCTGCGAAGGTTCAGTGCGAGTTGAGTCATTCGGACAATGGCTAAATGATTGTGTGATTCACCCGTCATGAGGGATTACTTTGGAATATTGGGTTTGGTTAAATATTAAATTGAGAGAAAATAGCATAGGAATCAAAGATCTTAGTTTCTTATCCTTTGAGCCATTTTTAGTTTCTAGATATTGAGATAGTAGTGAATATTCCTTTTGTAGCCTATTCATATCCATGCTGACATGGAGCTTGAAAGTCCAATAAGAATTATTTGAGGACCAGGAACCCAGCAATTACCCAAAAATCGCATTTGACAAAGTAAAAAGTGAAGTCAATGCTGATTTGTTTCTACGATTTCAAGGATATTGTCCACAAAAGTTTCGTGCTACCGGAACAAACTGTTAAAGCGTTTGGTGTATATATTTGTCACATTCAGCCTGCATACAACGCAGAAGGTATACTATAAATCGCATCCTAGTCCGTACTCGCTTGTTTTAGCTTCCTGTGACATCTACCCTACTCTGTAAAATGCGTTTGGTGATACATACGTCTAATGCCCTTCATAACGTCTGCATTAACATTTTTAAGGATGCCATTTATTATTGTCAGTGTTGGGTTACTTTAATTGCTTTCCTTCTGATATCACATGGATTTACAAGTATTACCCATTTAAACAAGTTCGTAGAGTCAATGAATCTCTCCAGCGACCTTCACCTAAGCAACATGAATAATAGCAATTTCGGGGAACTTCTGGATGTTCTAGTAGACCCAGAGCCTTCTTAGTGTGAGAAGCCCACGCCCGTTCTGGTTACATCCGCTTGGCGGTGCTGCAAGTATTATGGTTCTATAAATATTACTCCATAATCTTAAGATAGAAGAAAGCCTTAGCGCTTGCAATGTGGGAAAGGAGATAACTATAAAGGCATCCCTTGGAAAATTTTCCATTGAGTGATAAGTTATAATGTCCTAATATTCACACCAAATAAAAAAGTTGTCAAGTAGTAGCCGGTAGTTCCGGCTGAAAAGCATTACGATGGTCCGAACAAGCGCATACCAAGTTGTGTATAATTGATAACCTCTCAAATTAATACTTCTATGCGATGTGTGCCTTTTGTTCAAAATTAACGTAGGTACGTTCGGATTACTTAGTCCGGTATACTCAATGGTAGCAAATATTTATTTAGATTGAGAATGGAAACGAAAGTTGCGATATTCAAAGTTTTCACTGTAAATTATAGTTTTTTTCAACAAGCTGGGTCCAAGGGTCCATTTTTTGAAATTTTTCAGGAGAGACAAAAAAATCGATGTAGTTTCGTATTACCTGCCATTCTGCATCAAAAACTAAGTTTTCAAAAAAGATGGACCTGGCTCCTTTTCCCCTTGTTGCGGCTATCGGAATGGACAAAATTCCGATCAGCAGGATCGCTGGATATCATGCTGGGCAGGCTAGTTACCACGCCGCGCGTTCGTTTCTCTATATTTAAGTACAAATTATAGATCTGAAAACACTGTTAGGGCCCCATGAGTCCTCTCTGGTCATAACATGGTACTTCCGAGTTGTATGGCTCTCAAAGAAAACAAGTTCATTATATTTTACAACATAATTGAATTTGGGCATGCATGGGAGAACTTTTCTGGAAGTAGACAGCCCTCTGCTATTATCCACCACATGGCCTTGGGGATTGCAAATACCTCACCTTGGCACATTACCTAAGAGAGAACGTTCCCACGACAGCCGGGTCTACGTAACCGGAACAACTCAGATTTATATCTGGCCAAGGACTGTCACTCCAGCAACACTCCCCAAAAAGTCTTTGGGGAATATTTATGCTGTCACAACAACAACAACAACAACAACCTAAGGGAGAACTAAACTCAACTCAGAGCACTAAACATCGAAGAATCTCCTCAGAAAAGCTAATGGTGGCATTTTATCCAGTCTAACCAATATCCCTTAAAATAGTGGCATTCAACTTTCTTGTGACAAGTAAAAGGTCAGACACTAACAGCTCTTTAATTTTTTCCTACAACCTTCATCCTTCACAGTTATCGCTCCAGCTACAGCTATATCCACACACTTACATATACATGCACACATATGTTGGTGCCAAAAATTGTCATCAAATGAGCGAGTATTGTTCAATCAAATGCCGCATGTCAATGCCAAACGCCAAGCAAAGCAAGCAATCGAAGAAAATGCTATTCAATTGCAGCAATCCCATGACCAGTCCGCACTTTTTGAATTTTGAATACAAAATATGCACTGCACAATGATGGATGTGTTCAATTGTTCTCGGCAATTTCATGATGGACCATTTTGCATAATGGACAAGAGATTTGCATTTGACCGACAATCGATGGCATAAATTTTACCAGCAACATTCGGACACAAAGTTGTAGGACATTTGTATAAATAAGTATTGGAAAGTTCACTCTTGTGTGACAACAAAATACTAAAAATCTCAGCTATTGACCTTAAAGTACATAAAATTGCAAAAATCCAATTTTTAGCTGAGCAGGTGTTTTGTTTTATTAAATTTTGTTGAATTTCTCTCAGTCAGAGTTACACATCTACAATTCGAAGTGAAGCCTTACTCGACACTAATTACACTTTTAGCGCGTTTTAAGCGACGGCCATTAGTGCTGCATCGTATACGTTTGGGCGTTTAAGCCTTATTGGGCGTTGGCAGTCGTATATTTCCAAAAAAAAGGGTTCGCACTTTTCGGTTGCGAATTTATAATTTTTTTT
>NW_023475544.1:0-3207 GCF_013731165.1 Rhagoletis pomonella
GGTCCTGCGGAATGATAGCGCGCACTGCCAACCACTACACCACACCATTTGTTAATACTAACCATTTCTTTATAGGTCCACCAAAACCAACGAAAAATGTAATTGTGGGACTCATGAAAGTCGTTAATATTAAAAAATGGTAAAATAACAATTGGGTAGTGAAGATAAACAGAGTTTTCCGATCAAAAAATATTGATCTTTAACCATTCTATACCAGTTCAACGAAAAATTTTTGTTTCCCAGGTGACAGGTAATAAGATTAGCTTTTCCAAAGCGAAATAAAATCCATTGACATTATCGCTCTTTCAAACATTAAATTTGCTTAGCTTCACGGCGGCCCGGGTCGGCGCGCCACACCATGTCACGCTACCTTATATAACGCTTGACAGAAGAATTTACACTATTATAAATTGGAAATCAGAAGTAATATCAGTGATGACAGGTAATAAGTCCCAGATGGTTTCTAAAATTACAAATTAGTTTTTGTGCATTAATGAATTTAAGCCCTCGATATTTCACATTTTTATATTTGTAAGTTATTGGAAGATTTCTGCTGTGTTTTGGCAAAAACTTCTCCGCAGTAAAAAAAAGTATATAATTTGCGTTGCAAAAGTGTGTAAAAACCAATCAATTAACTTACATGATCTCGGTTCCGATATTAAATAATCAATAATTGTTTATACCCTCATTTTGTTACATTGGCTTGAATGTGCCATCTAATAAATAGTGTCGTCGTTCTCCTTAGCTGCTTTTAAATGATGTCGTCACAAATTGCTGGCGGAGATATGAATGCAGTGTAAGAAATAGAGTTGTAAAACTATCGATAGTGCCTCCATCGATAGTTTCCATGTTTCAGAAAAAAACGATCATTACTTGTTAATAGTTTCCAGCAATACTATCGATAGTGTCAGGCGCTACCATCGATAGTACTATCGATAGTCAATGTAATGTTAAAAACTGTTCCAAATTAACAGGGACGGCATAGATAAACAAAAAAAACAAAATATTGAAAATATACACACACGTAGGGCCGTTTTCTTAAGGCGCTGGCCCAATGCAGGCTTGCTTTGCACGCCTTGCTTACTTTAATTTGCTTTGATTTACTTCATAAACTCGTTTGGCTAAATGGCGGCTTGGAACGCTGCCAAAGCAACAAGCTGTGTAGTTAACAAGTCAAGGTCTGTTTCCTTACACTAAGAATAATTTTGCCATAAAATTCCAGAAAATTAAAAAAAAAATAAATAAAAAACAATCTTTTCAGATTTATTTTTAAATTAATGTGAATTAATTTTTGCATTTCAAAGGAATGATAATAATTATACATAGATATAAACCTATATGTACATTTATTAGAAACAAAAAACTAAAAAAAGCGATTTTTCAAGAGACGACTTACCAGTAGTTTGACATCATAAATTTCGCTAGCTTTTGTATGAAAAGTTGATAAGTCTACATTTTATGAAGCCTAAAATTTTGACATAGAAAGTAAGAGAAATTAAGGACTAATTTGTTGCGGCAAATATTACAGCTGTTTTTGATTGACTTATCAGTGCTGATTACGAATCCATGGGCATACGGTTTCCATCAGCTCCAGATTTTGTGAAAAACGAGGTCAAAATGTCAAAAAAGAAACAAAAGGTGGTATTAGGCTTAAATTAAAGCTAGAAGTCTCGACTACTATCCCTGAAAATACCATTCCTACACCTTGACCTGATGGTCACTTATAGTCATTTATTGAACGGCAAAACCTGATTTTGTACGAAGTTTGAGGACCCACCGCAATTAAACAAAAGGGGATAGAGCCTTCCACTTGGGCTGAAATTAAGGCTTGAACTTTCGACTACAATCGCTTAAAATACCATCCCTGAACCTTAACCCGAAGGTCACTCATAGTTATTTATTTAACAGCAAAAACTGATTTTGGCAAAACTTATTTATATTTTTTGTGAATAGCACAGTATTTATTCCAGTATTTTTATATTGTTCAATAAATGACTTAGTGACCATCAGGCCAAGATGCAGGGATAGTAGCCGAGAGTTATAGCTTTAATTTAAGCCCCAGTTAAAGGTTCTATCACTTTTTGTTTTGTGTGCTAGACCTTCTAAAATATTGCAAAAAACGCGATTTTTTGACACTTTGACCTCGTTTTTCTCAAAATCTGGAGCCGATGGAAACTTTATGCTTACGGACTCGTAATCAGCATAAAAAAGTCTATCAAAAACAGCTTTATCATTCGCAACCAAATAACTGTTGCCAAGGCGTATTTAACAAGGCGGTGTTGGCCGTATATAAGTAAAAAATTACACTAACAAATTATACGCTGATGTCCATACTGTCATTGGTATGAGTTACAACAAACACATCGTTTTGACGTAATGGCCTCCACGGCGAAAAACTCAGCTGTCGCCCCAACACACTTGACTGTTGCCTTGTTTAATTGTTACTTATTATATTTAATTTTCAAATAAGATATATTTTGTTTAAATTTCGTAATATAAAAAAAATCCATCGATAACTTAAATCTGTGACACACAATGGCTAGAAGCGTCGCCTGAGTGCATTCTTTCATATATTTATGTATGTGCCAGTTTTACCGTTATATATTTTTTATCTACTCGTTTATTCCATGGGGTATTCATGCTTTATTTAAATTTAAAAAATTTTATTACTATACCGTTTTAAAAGGCTGAAAATTCACTGCGGGAAATTTTTTTATTCTCTTTTTGTTTTCGCCTTCTCGTTTTTGCCTTTATAAGTTTTGAAAAAAGGTTTTGAACGAACCATTATATCACATTCCTAGGCAAGTTTTGAAAGAATATTTTCGATACTAAGGCTGAATTTCTTTATTCATTCTGAACGATTGGAATAAACTTTTTTGTTTACTTATTCTTTAGAACGTTCCTGATGATATGTTAACGTATATTTCAAACACATTCTGTTTATTCCGGCTGTGAAATGAGATTATCCGGAATGTATAAAAAACGCAGCCTAAATTTTATTAAAACAAAATGTTGAAACAGTGTCATCGTTAATTAAGAAAGAGATGTTCTTAAATATCATAACTTTACGATACTCACATATTGACTCGATTTGACTATTTATTTTATTATATTTTAATTTGAATTATATGTTTATAAAAATATAGTTTATTCCTTAAAAAACACTAAATGAAAATAAGTTTAATCTTTGAACAACATTAAAAAAAA
>NW_023475545.1:0-3207 GCF_013731165.1 Rhagoletis pomonella
AAATGGTGTTAGTAACGAAATTCAAAATAATAATTGTAATTGGCGTGATACGAAAAGTATGGGCGGTAAAGTTGAAACTCTTCCTACTCGTAAAAAGGAATCGCAGTTATGCACTCCAAAAGAGTTATATGAGAAGAAGCGAACAATGAACTGAAAATATAACTCACAACAGCCGCATCTACACACATACATACCTTTTTATATTAAAATTGATAATAAGGCCCTCGGCAAACATATCCTAACTAATAAGTGGCATGTTTAATGTTGTTACAACAAAATTACGAGTTTACTTAGAGAAAGCCCGTCTCAAAATGTTTAGTAATAGTTAAATATTTATAGATATTGAAAGTACTGAGGGAGAGAGTTAAAGGTTACTATTTGTTAGTTATGCATGTTGGGCAAACAGAGTTTCATTAATTTAAAAAATTGCAACATGTTTTTATCCAAAAAAGAATATTATTCATTTGCTTTGCCAGCATAAATTAACAATTAACATACAGAAACCAAATCGAATATATATTTCAGGGAATCGCCCTCACAAACCAAAATAAGTAAAAGTAGCAATCAGTGTTGCCTCGACTTTAGCCTTCAAAGAATCGGATAAATAGTTCTGAAATGTGATCAAATTTTTCCTCCAAAAAAGCTTATAATTTATTACCCCTACGCTGTAATCCGTCGTAGATTCGATTTTGCTACGAATCGTAAAATTTGTATGCTTATATCCGCGTTGTCGTATCGTGATTTCGAAATTCGGAGGCGATCTTCGAAATTCGTAATATTGGTATGCCTGAATCCGACGTAGCTGTCATTTTTATGCATTTGACGGAAATTTTGTACGAAGAGCAACTAATGTCGGAGCGAAACAAATTGTTTTAAAATATCAATAAAATAAAGTGTAAACGCAAAAATATGTAAGTTAAAGTATAAATAGAAAAAAATTGGATTATTATTAAATATTTCCGACATATCAGGTCGTAAATCACAACAAATCGGTCGCTATATGAAAAATGCATGAGCGAAAGGCCGTACATTGCTAGAGGCTTTGCAAAATGTTTAAAGTTTTTGTCAATGTTTTTCAGAACGTGGCTTGCGCCAACCCCACATAAAAATCTTTCTCGACACACAATGTTGGCAACTTCCTTCAGCGGAAAATCGCAAAACTGCCATCAATCTACCGATAATGATTTTACACTTCGCCCAAGCTTTTCCTCCATAATTATTAAAACGCTTTTAAATGCGTCTTTGTTGAGGCGGAAATTTTTCACAAGCTAAATGGATCATAACTACTAGCAATCTCATTTGTATATTAATGCAACTGTTAGCTGCAGCATGTTCTTCCTGAGACAAAAGTGCTCCGACCACTGATTCCATTATATTCTACTTAATTAAGGAAAATTCTTTTCAAATAACGACTAAACCAATTTTTTTAATTTCAATATTCACTTGCGTTGATATTTATTTTGATTTGTTTCTGTCAAAGCTGCTGATAAAGAACTTCGAATTTCACGCTTTTAGCAGTTACGATCGGATTACAGCATACCAATTTTCGATTTTTCGGAACGGAACTACGAATTCGTAACTACGAAGATTCGGATTACAGCATACGGGTGATTAGCTCTGATCCAGTACTCCATAAACTTGCAGGTTTTTACAGAAACTTGCAAGATGTTACAGGAAAAATGATCCCGTACTCCAAATTCTTTCAAAATCCTGTAAATGAGAGCGATTTTTGGATAGTTGTGTAGAGAATGAAGTTGCAAGATTTTACCCGAACTTTTTCTTCTGGTAAATCATGAAAAGTGCAAGCGATCACTGTTTGACGTTTTTTGTTGTTACTCACTTTTTACTCTCACTTCAGAGAGTAATTTTGCTGTTTGACATTTTTACAGGTTTTTACACGAAAAGTTTTGGATCAGAGCTATTCTGTGCAATCATGGTTGTCTTCCTAAACGTCAGTTGTTGCATATGTACAAAGTCGGATATTCCCTAACTAAAAAAGTCAAAGGTCAAAGTTATAAGCCCTGTACGTACGTAAAATAAAAATTCGCTTACAGCGACAGAGTAATACTAAAAAGTACGAGATCGCTTTCTGGTAAAAAACAATGACTTCTGATCTCCAAATTTTGCTAAAAAAATTGCTTATTTGGGTATTTGCGTAAACACACTCGCGACCCACATTAACCATAAATACTTCCAAATTCATTAGAATCCATTTAAACAAGTAATTAAATACTTTTGAACATGTATTAGCAAAGTGTCTGTTCCTTTGTGTACAATTTTGTTGCCAAACACAGCTGATCTTGTGATAAATTTACCAGCAAAAATCTTGGGCTTAAAACAGGTAACTTCTATAAAAGTGAGTACGTCTGTTGCTCTCTTAACACAAAATAATTTTTGGGAAAAATGCCCAACTTTTCTTGTTCACGGCCACAAAACTTTATAAAAAAAGACTTGGCCCTAAGAAATGTAAAATTTTGTCACCATCGTAAAATGTTTGTTCACCATAGAATTTTGCTACTGATTAGCACAGGCCCTAATAGATTAAAATTAAATGATTTAAACAAAATGTGGTAAAACATAAGTAACGCGTCAGCTGTTTAACGATTTGGTTGTTGCTAATTTCTGCTAGTAAACTTTTATTTGTTTTTTTTTTTGTCTCTTGCTAGTTTTGTTTGAATTGAACACTTATTAATAGAAATTTGTAATGAGTATTTATAATCATGCGTTAAGAAACCAAAAAAAAATTCTGAAGTGAAGTTAGAAATGTCTTTGTTTGCTTATGAGAGCTTAATGAAATTACGCGAACAATTATAATGCAGGTATTAACACTACCCTAGTTATAAGTTAACTGCATATACTATAGATTGTTGCTCTCCAGGGTATTTTATTGTTGTAAACTGAATAAAGATATATACATATATGTACTAAAAAAACATAAACTATATTATAAGAAAAGATTACTTGATAACAAAACAAGTGTGCAGATCTACAACTTGTTTAAGAATGGTTAAAGCCAGTGAATTTATTAAAAACCTACGAGTTTTTTATAGAGTGAATGTTTTTCATATCGAATTTAAATTGTAAAAATAATTTAAAAAATTATGTATGTATATACAGTGTACGACAAAGCTAAAGCACGAAACTTCCCATACCACCACAACCAGAAATAAAACTTACAAGCACTTGGTAATAGCAATTATTTTTATG
>NW_023475546.1:0-3206 GCF_013731165.1 Rhagoletis pomonella
GGTTGAGGATAATAGTGTTCTCTGCGTGATTCATCGTAGTACCGTCTTTCAAAGCCAGATGGATAGGTTGGATAGTCATCAGGATAAAAGGGCCTTTCCATACCCCGTTCAAGCATTGAATGTTGACGCTTGACCGATAATTTCGGAGTTCTTTCTGGCTCAACCATGCTATGCATACGCCTCAGAGGTCTTGTTGTTTTTATGAAAGCATTTTTTATTGCTACTAATGGGCTTTTGAGGACGGATTTCTTTTTCACTTTGTGCGGGGGCAACGGTGGAGGCATTAAGCTTTCTTCATAATACTGACGGGGTATTTCAGAATAATCGGATTGATAATTGAAATAATTACGATCATGATTTGGTTGTTTAGGACCTATTTGGCTGGAGTAACGTGACGCAGAACGTGAGCACGGGTGCCCTGGTGGTGGCGGAAGTATCGAGTGCGTATAACAGTCTTCAAATCTTTCATGGAATTGCTGCGTTTCGCTAAAGATATTGTTGAGTGAAGCGAAAATAGAGAATGTAGTTCATGGAGTGTGTAGAAGGATATTTCAAATTTTAATTGCAAAAACAGAAATAAATTTGGAAAAGAACACATTATTTTCCAGCTTGGAACAAGGAATAGGAGTTATATTAAATATGTATAAAAGTTGCGTATAGTGCGGGTTATTGGTTTCTATTTAAACTTTGGCTTCTTATATGTAACGTAGAAAATCATAACTGCAAATTGTCTGCTAAGCTGCCAGAAGATCAGAATCTCGTAAGATTTACTATGCTCTTCGGTTACAGCAATTTGGATATCTATGTAATTATGAAAGTTTTTGAAATTGTAAGCCGGATATTTAGAGACATTGCTGAAAATATATCACTCTCCCTTTCATACCTATGTACGTAAGCACGAGGATATCGGTGGGAATACATACATACGAGTATTTATTACCAATATTGAACATTTACAGTCCTATCTTTCTGTTCTATTCTGTGTTTGCGACTATGGACTAAACGCAGTGTTGCCAACTTTTTAAAATAAAAATCCATTGACTATTGTTGTATTGTGAGTTTTTCTATGAAAAATGCACTTTGTAAAAATTATATAATACGACAATGTAAACAATGTGTTTACTTAAACAAAAAATAGTCTTCAATACTGACAGCCATTAATTTTTATTTTCCAGGTATATATGTACGGGGGTGGTCCCAGAAGTACCCGACCTAAAAAAGAAAATACCAAAATTTTGGGAAAAAATATATTTATTTTTCAACATAGCCTCCTTTCAACTCTATACACTTTTCCCAGCGATGTTCAATAAGTTCGATACCCTTTTTATAATAACTGTGCTTTTCCTCAAAATAGCCTTTAACTGCCGACATCATTTCTTCATCGTTAGAAAATCTTTGACCACGAAGTCAGTTTTTGAAGTTGGGGAACAGAAAATAGTCCGAGGGGGCTAAATCTGGCGAATAGGGTGCATGAGGTAGCAATTCAAACATTAATTAATTAATTCGCTAAAAACTCAATTGAAACCTCTTCACGAAACTGTTTTCAGTCGAGTGTGAGCAAACGCTGCACCCATCTTGCACACAGCTTTCTCATTTCTAAATCTTAAGATAATATGCGATGTACCATACTTTTTGAAATGCCTTCTATATCTGCTACCTCGCTCACTTTCGGTCGACGATCATCCATTACTGCTTTGTGGATTTTCTTCACCATTTCTGGAGTCATCACCTCATTTGGTCGACCACTGCGATGCTCGTCTTGGCAGCTCGTACGGCCTCGTTTAAACTCTGCTACCCAATATTTTACTGTTGTAAACGAAGGTGCAGACCCGCCCAAAGTAGAATCTATTTCAACTTTTATATTGGCTGGCTTGGGCTGAGGCCTTTCAAATAAAAGTATTGTATCACTTTCATCATCAATTTTCTTCATTTTCACGAATTCATTGAAAATGTTCACTATTGACGGCTGCCAAGCGAATACTAAACAACGTGGCGTCTTCAAACTGGAGACATATGCTTTATAGATTGTGTACTTTTTAATATAGTGATATTTTTCAAACAACTACCGCTATCTCTAGGTTAGGCCGTGTACTTCTGGGACCACCCCCGTACATTAGGGTGGTTCTTAAATGTAGGAAGCAAATTTTTACATCAGATTTCCTAAGCCTCGACCCCAACGCGATGCTACTATAGTCGCAATCGGGACCAAAATTTATATGTGATATCTTCGGCTTTAGTAGTATCGATTTTGGGTATTAAATGAAGAAAATAATTTTGATTCTTTGAGTACCCGTAGAGGCTTCTGGCCCTTTGCGACAGGTCTTAACCAACTCCAATCGGGACCAAAATTTATATGCGATATCTTCGACTATGGTAGTATCGATTTTGTATATTAGATGAAAAAAAAAATTAATTGTAATTTTTTGAGTCTTTATAGAGGAATCTGAACTTTGCCCCCTGTGCGACACGCCTTAACCGTCTCCAATCGGAACCAAAATTTATATGTGACTAGCCAATGCCCGCTTACTTCGCGGTGCCTAATAAGAGCTTTTGCGTTGGCCAATGCAAAAGAGCGTTTAAAAACAAAATTAGTCTGTAAAGTCAAAATTTTTGATTTAAGTTGAAACCACCTAGGCGCAGTATTCTCCTCACACATAGGCCAATAATAGTAACGCTGTGATACCATATGGAATACCAATCCCTTTCGGTGTCATGAGCTTTACCGATGGTCTTATTTCCACCTGTGAGATCTCTGCCAGGCATGCATAATCTTTTTGTATGATCTTGCAACTACAACATTGGTTCTTATAGGGAAACTCAAGAGCACAGAAGTGCGTTTTCTGTTATAGGAGGGCCAAGAATCCTCGCTGTCTCACTGGATGAAAAGTTTTCCGGTACATTGCTAAATGAGTCGTGTGATCTCTTAAGTATCTTTCAAATGAAGCAATTGATATACCTACGGTGATCTTCCCTTGTTAATTCACGACGTTTACAATTCGTCGTAAAATTTATGAACTGAACATCTGAAAACTGAATTCGTATAACTTAAACATAGTGCCAAAGCAGACCAACCACGCAGGGTTTCTATACATTTCGTTTACAGCGCCATCCATTGCGTTCATTTTCTGCAAAACCATTGCTTACCGTAAAATGAATACGTGTTATGAATTTCAACCTTTACTCCAGCGGCACTAATCAGGTAAATT
>NW_023475547.1:0-3206 GCF_013731165.1 Rhagoletis pomonella
AAACGACAATTAATGCATAGAAATATCCGTAAAAGACCAAAAAATTCGTTTGGTTTGTACTCAGCTGCAATTGAAACCCATTGTGTATTGTTAGCAGCGTTGCCAGGTTGACGTTTTTAACGTCATTTGGACGTTTTTTGTATCCTGTTAACGTTTTGAGGTTTTTTGTGTAAAAACTGACGTTTTTTACCTTCCCAGTAATTTTTCTCTGTTACTAAATCTAGTAAGTAGAACTGATCTTGAATTATTTTCATAATAAATCTTATATTAACGATATCAATCCAGTTTACAATGAATTTTAAATGTGCTCTGTAGAAATGACATTTTAATATACCTTTCGTACATATGTACCTTTGCATACAATAAAAGTTTAATAAGAACAATTCTGGGTGCATACATTTGAAAAAGACGTTTTTGGGTAGGAAATGACGTTTTTTCAGACCAAGAGGGACGTTTTCTCATGTCGAAGACCTGGCAACGCTGATTGTTAGTGCGCCCTAACAGTACAAAAGGAACAACAACTTTTCGTACCTGTTTTGGAAGTGGGTATCTCTACCCGTTCATAGTAGGTTGAAAACTTAAAAAATCAAAAGTTTGAAATTTGTTAAGTAGTGTTGTTTTTTATTAATATATTACTTATTCTTTATTTCATATTGAAAAATTTAAATCAAAAATAAAAGAAAAATACAGTCTTCATTGAATTCATTGCTAATTATAACATAAAAAATAAGAAAATTACGACTAGATATTATTCATCTGGTGTATCTTCGAAGAGAGGTAAAGTTTCTATAGCTGTGTCAAGAAAGCTTGGATTCAGTTTTACCAACAAAATATTTTCGAGTGTCTCCTGACTAAGCTGATTACGGTAATCAGTAAGAACCAGCCTTAGTGTTGAAAATGCTCGCTCAATTGTGACCTGTTAAAAACGAAATTTTTAAAGCCTTAGTGAATATGTACTCGTACATAGATATGTACATCAGGGTGGCCACTATTTCCTAAGCTGTTTTTTTTTCTCGCCCTCTCAATTTTAAGTTTCTGTATAGATAATTGTACAATGGAAAAAGGGTCCTAATTTTCAAATTATCACAATCCAATCAAGTTAAATTTTCCAAATAACATTGTCTGAGATTTGTGGACTCTGCATTTAATACTTTTGAGCAGCAGGAAAAAAACAACTTGGGAAATAATGATGAAAACGTTATATTAACCTGAGTTGGCGGGACTGCAAAACAAACATTACTTAATTCGTACAATTCTGGGTCAGTGTACTGCTTTGCCTTCCAAAATTTTAGCACATCGTCAATTCTTTGGAAAGGCAGTTGGAGATGCTCAATTCTTGCATACGCGTCGAACGTATTGTTGATTTCGGCTTGGGTTCCTTGTACTAAATATTGATACATGAGTTCATCTTCTTCATCAAAAAAGTTGCCGGCCGGTGTGGAAGCAGAAGTTGGCGCGGAGTATAAGGGTCAAATAGGATTATTTTCATGGATTCTGTCCCAAATTGTTTTTAAATGAAGAGTAGCTTCGGTTTTTTGCTGTGCAGTTAAAGTATGTTGAAAGCGAGGGTCCAGAAACAAGCACGAAATTTAAAATTTATTATTAAATAACGTTATTGTTCGTGTTTCTATTGATTTTAAAATCATGTTCCCAATTGTTGTTATTAGCTCCTGACTTGAATCGCTTACGATTTTTTCGGTGCTTATTTTTAGTTTAAGCCACTGTGCGTAAAAGTTTCCGTAGTGTAATTGCTCCTCTTGAAACTTTGTTATAGTTTTTTGCAAGGGATGGGAAACTGTGCAATAACATTCAATGAAATCCCAAAACAACGTATCCACTTCGAAGTTTTCATCCTCACATTTATTTTTAATAGATTCGATTTTAGTTAGCATATGCTTTGCTGCTAATAAATCCTGCAACATAGTATACGTGGATCCCCATCTCGTAGGGCAATCTAGTTGGGGCATTTTCAATCCTTTTAACTGAAATATTTCGCGATAGCCATTTGACGTTTTTCTGATGTATTTTGTAAGATTACGACAACTCCATAGGTATTTCAGCATGCCAGACGATTTTGCAACGTCAAGAGCGACCAGCTGGGTTGTATGTGCTGCACATCGGCAAACTTGTATATTTCCTATTAGCACGTTTGGCACTTTTTCTACAAGTTCATTTTTTTTTAAATATTCATCGTTAGTGCAGAATTCGTCGTTTTCTTCAACATCCTCTTCAGAAATAAATGATAAAATGTTTGTCGCTCTCAGCATGTTTGCACCGTTATCAGATGTTTTTGAAACGATTTGGGTTAAATTAATGTTGTATCGCTTTAGCACATTCAACACTTCAATGGCAAGATTTTTGGCTGTGCTTGATCCAGCTCCTTTCAATTCTATCATTCCCAAAATAATAGATCTAATTCGTACCGCACTAATAAATTGAGCACTTACACCAAATATATTTCTGGACAGCCTTGTAGCACTGTCTATTTTCAATGATAACAGTTTGTTTTTCACTTCATTGGTGATTTCCAATTTTATGTTATTCGCAACCATAAACAATGTTTTTTTGCAGTTTAATGCATTCAGCGTAATTTTTTTTCCGTCCGACACTCTAAGGCCATCGCAAATCGGATCTATGAAATTTCTTATGTTTGGTGAATTCAAAATATTGAACGGAAGGCAGTCCTCCGTTACCAATCCGATATATGACCTTATCAATTGTTTTTTATTCACCTCAATTTTAATTTTCTTTTTTCGAATTATTTTACCAGCACTTTTAGATGAAATTGACGACTCCGGTGGTTCAAACTGTTCATTACTTGCTTCATTCAAATTAATTTTGTGCAATTTAATTAAATGCGCTTTTAAATTAGACACTCGATTATTCCTAAGCTTGTTTTTGCACGTTTTACACGTAGCTAAACCCATGTCTGCGTTGTTTTCGAAATACATCCAAATTTCGTTTTTAGCTGCCATAGTAAAATTTATATGTTGCTGAACCAAATGAAACTAAATGCTAACTACAAACCAAAAACGTCCAGAACTCGCAAATAACGGTTGTGACCAGAGTACGAAAACAACCCGAACGGGTAGAGATACCAATTTCCAAAACACTAACAATACACAATGGGTTTCAATTGCAGCTGAGTACAAACCAAATGAATTTTTTGGTCTTTTACGGATATTTCTATGCATTAATTGTCGTTT
>NW_023475548.1:0-3206 GCF_013731165.1 Rhagoletis pomonella
TACTTGTTAAAGCAATTACAACGCTTTACTGAACTTGTTACACACAATTAAACTTATAGCTTGCTTATTCGCAACTCGCTTCTCTGCTCACTTTACTTGTAGCTTGCTGACTTGTAACTCACTCACCTCGCGGTGGCGGTGCCCTTATATACCTGCGCTGGCACTTATGGCAACTCTAGAACATTCTGAAGTTTATCGCTCATTCTCTTTCTCTCGCTGTTCGCAGTGTTCATCCAACTTGACGTTTCTCTTTGTGGAACATTCTACGTCATTCTTCGAACACTCTGCCTATTTCTCGTTGTTCGCTTTGTGTTGCCGCAGTATTCGCCACACTGCCCTCCACCTAAGTCTGATCGTCCCGATCAGACACACTTGCCGCTCCAACCGCTGCAAGTCTTTCCAAGTGGGCCACTTTCATCTTGGTCCTCGGTCTCCCCATTGTCTGGATTCGATGCACTGCGTCCTTCAGCCGTTTGTCAATCCTATATGGACCTTTCCAGTTACGCTGTTGTTCGGAGGTGAAGCCTTCTTCGGCTACGGCATGTGCAACAACACCGAATCACCTTCCTGTAGCTCTTCTCGGCGTTATTGGACATTGCTTCCAGCTTATCTCCGGTGGTGCACCATCTCACATGGTCGTGCTTCTGCCGGCCACTGGTGGTGACCAGACCATGTCTCTTCTGATGGGCACCCTTTTCGCCAGATCTATGCCGCATCATCTGTCCATGACACCGAGGCTCCTGCCTTCGTGCTGCACTGCCTTTAGCACATCTTGCTAAATCCGGTTCCTCACCGTGAAACTTTCCCAGTGTTTCCGCATCTCGCTCCTTCTCCGGCGTCAACCTCATTGACCGGACATGTATTACCTCAAATCGCGCCTACTGCTTTCACAGCCGCTTCCATTTCCGGCCACCGGCGTATCACCATTGCAACGTGGTTCAGTGGCCTTCCTCCTGCCGGATACACTGCCTGGCTCGCCATGACCACTACCTTGTTGCGACCTTTTCTTCACTGAGCTAGCGGAACCGTCACGCTTTTCCTGTATCGGTGAACCGCTTCCTTCTCCAGACGAAACCACTTCGTCTCCATCACTGCCAAACTCCGCCCAACTAACCGCTTCCGTTTCTGGTGGAATCTTCGACATTTCCTCTAAGACTAACCGTCTTCTGCAGCACTGGCTGTCGTAATCAACCCTAAGTGGCACTTTCCTGTGACGATCTGTCAGGATCATTCTCTGGAGGTCAATCTTCATGCCTTGGCCAAGTAATAAATCCACGCCGATGATGACTTCATCCACTTCTCCTAATACTTGGGTGCGTTCACCAGTTGCAGTCTGCAGCTTTGCTCCAGGTAGTGGAATGTGTCGCCCCAGTATCCATTGTCAGTACTCTTTCCTGCCCATTCACACATCCACCAATAGTGAGGTTGCTCGCATTCCGGCCAATTTGGGAGACGGAGATTATGGGCCCTTCAACTTCAGGAGCCAGCACGCGGCCCTTCCTGCTGGCACGTTTTAGTTTAACGACTGATTGGAGTTCGCTTCGTCTCCTTCAGCCCTGCGTTTGCGCCCTGCTGAATTGTGTGACCTGTTGGAACCCGTCTTACATTCGCGTGCGAAGTGGTCTGGTTTTCCGCAACTAAAACATTTTCTAGCACCATCCTTCCTCTCGGTTGCGCCAGGAGTATTCTTCCCTGCCATCGACTTGAGTGTTTTCAGGATCTCGTTCATCACGTCAGGTGTTTCCACTTCTACTCGATGGGCTTTGTAGGCTGGTCTACTTAGGAGCGCTGCCGTTTCACGTGTCTGAGCATACGAGACCGTTTCAGCAAATGTTGGCTTTGGATTTGCATAGGTCTCGCGCTTGGTATACACGCCCCGCATTCCGTTGATGAACCTCTGGATTTTTACTCTTTCGGGGTGCTCACCAGATGCATCTCCAATTGCCAGATGAGCCAACCTTTCAACCTCGGAGGCGAATTCCTGTAGAGTCTCGTTGGATTACTGGCAGCGATTTTCCAGCTCCATCTGGTAAATCTGTCTCCTGTGCTCGCTACCATAACGTCTTTCCACTGCACCCATTAACGCATCGTAACTGTTCCTTTCACAATCAGGAATAGTCTGCAAGATTTCCGCTGCAGGTCCTTTTAATGCAACGAACAGTGCAGCGGATTTATCCTCCATGCTCCAGTGATTTGCTGTAGCTGTCTTCTCAAACTGGAGCTTAAAGACTTGGAAAGGAATCGTGCCGTCAAAGGATGGAGTCTTTACCTTGGGCGCGCTGGTCGAAGAAGGTGGGCGATTCAACTGCATATCTCGGAGGCGACCTTCCAACTCTTCTACCTTAGCCTCGACTTTCTCCTGAATTAGCTCTTCGATTTTATCTTGTCGTTCCTCGATTTTATCCTGTCTCTCTCTGAGTTCCGCGTTATCTTTAAATAAATTCTCTTGTAGCTGAGTAATCTTTTCATCTAGCTGCGATGACATGTACGTTTTCTGTGCTTCCAGCTGCGAGGACATGCGTGTTTCCTGCACTTGCAGCTGGGATGAAATCTGTGATGACATCTGTGACATGGCAGCCAATAAAGTGTTCATGTCCATAGCTGTTGATGAACTTAGAGACTTTTGCTGTTCTTCAACCTTCCCGGATGTCTGCTGCACATCCTTCGACGAACAAGCAGCCTCATCCTTCTGTTCGTCCTTTGCGGATGCATCGTCGGATTTACCCTGGAAGTCGTATTTGTCCACGTCGATGCCTTCAGCTTCCATAGCCTCCCGCAAACGGGATAATAATTCCACTTTTCTTCAGGAGGTGGCCAAATTACGCTATTCCTGAATTTTCGCCATTTTTAGTAGTTTATCCTTCGGGATTTATTTAACAATCCCACTTCTGACCCAATTGTTACGATTATCCTTGAACCCTCGTCCGGATTTCCCAAATCCCTCGGTTCGTATCGCTGGATTGTTAAATAAATGCAATCGATGACCAAATTGTAGTAAAATTAACTTTATTGTACAACAAACAATTTACAATACTCGCTAATACAGTAAAAACACTACAATACTTGTTAAAGCAATTACAACGCTTTACTGAACTTGTTACACACAACTAAACTTATAGCTTGCTTATTCGCAACTCGCTTCTCTGCTCACTTTACTTGTAGCTTGCTGACTTGTAACTCACTCACCTCGCGGTGGCGGCGCCCTT
>NW_023475549.1:0-3206 GCF_013731165.1 Rhagoletis pomonella
AAATAAATCTCAAATTAATTTCAAATGTGAAATGTAAACTTCCTATTCAATTTGAGAATCCTTTGAGAAAAACATTTGATATTAAATTGAGAAATAAATTTTTCTCAAACATTTGAAACTGTGTTTGCTGGGTATAAGGTGGTATCGATTCAACAAATACAATAATTACTTGTATTTTGTTTTTGCTTTCAGAGGGATTAAATATAAAAATTTGGAGAATTGCAGGGAGAAAATTTTAGTCAGTACATTTAGAAAAAATTTCTCTAATTAAGGATAGATTCTAGTAAAAATTTGCAAACGAGTTTTTAAGGCAGTAAAATCGTAAGGATTTATTTCTCAAACTACATATGTATATGTATGTATCTCATTACCTCCCTGTAGGGAAACCGCGGACTAGTGAATCAAAATTCTAGTTCCGAACTACGTCTTTATCGCCAAAAACGGACCAGTCCGATAGGAACTAGATCCCCACCAGTCCAAAATCGGCGAAAAGTGGTACTTTTAAAAAACTAATTTCTTCAGTTTTTTTCACTAGAAATCTATATCTAAAGTGACGAATTTAGAAATAGTTCGGAACTATAGAAAAAGGGATGCAGAACGAACTAAATCTTATTTGTCGAATTTAGAACCAGTTCGGAACTATCGAAAAAGGGACGCAGCGGGGGGCTTGTTTACTTTACATAGATATGTGTTCGGCGGCTTTTTCGTTCAAATACGCTTCTATTCTGTGCTTCGCAGATGCTTTTTCATAGCTTGGTAATACAAAACTAAAATTTGTGTTAACATTTCAACATCTTGGGACAGTCTGGAATCTAAGAAATAACAGCGAGCACCTCTGCAAACTCAGCTACAGCTAAATGTATGTAAACGTACATTTCTTACAATCATTCAAACAAATTTAACTTCAAATTGAAAACACATTTATTTATTTATTTATTTATTTATTTATTTAGTCTATGAAACAATATTTCTTACAGACTAGTAGATAAATGGTTTTGCTAATGCTAGTACAATATTAACATTACAAAGTATTGTGAAGGAGATTTAAAAAAGCTTGTTTTGTCATAGAGAAATCAATTATGATTCTTTCCGATAATATATTAAGTTCTCGCAAAGATCTCGCCAAGGGAGCATTACTGGAAAATCTTGTCTTGACTTTTGCCAAGTAAAATGGATAAGAGACTCGAAGATTGCGCCTGGGTACATTGAAGCTTATCCGTTCCAAGAGATAGGGGCAATCGACGACACCTTGAATAACATTAAATGTAAAGGTTAAAGAAAGGATAGATCTCCGGCTTTCTAAAGATTGTAAGTTTATCAGCTTGAGACGCGAAACGTACGAAGGAACAGGACTTTCAAATTTCAGTGACCGAAGAGCATACTTAAGAAAAACTTTTTGTATACGTTCCAGTCTTTTTATAAAAAGTTGGCTATGTGGTCTCCAAACGAATACGGCATATTCGAGATGAGAACGCACTAAACTTATAAATAATGCTTTGAAAGTATATGGGTCAGAGAAATTAGTGCTATTACGACGTACAAAACCAAGTACTGAGTATGCTTTCGCAATTACATAGTTAACATGGTTGTTAAATGAAAGTTTCGGGTCAAATATAACCCCTAGATCTTTAATTTCGCCGACATTATTGAGAACATGATTCGATATGCAATAAGACGTATTGCGAACATTCAAAATCTTCGCAAACGTCATCTTAAAGCATTTATTTATGTTTAAAGATAAACGAGATTTCAGGCACCAGCGATGGAGAGCGTCAATATCGCATTGAAGCCTTACCTCGTCAAATGAATCTTTAATTATAGTGCATACCTTAAGATCATCTGCATAGAGTAAAAAATTTGCGAATGAGAAACAGCTACTAATGCCATTTATAAAAAGGACGAACAGTAGAGGACCCAAGACACTTCCTGGCGGCACCCCAGAGGAAGCCACAAAAGAGTCAGAAGACACACCATCTATGGTTACAACACAGGGTCTGTTGGATAAGTAGGATCTTATCCATTCCAAGAAGCATGAATGAAAACCTAGGCAGGCAAGTTTTTCGACTAGTATACTATGAGGGACTCTATCAAAGGCTTTCGAGAAGTCCGTATATATACAGTCCACCTGTAATCCAAAAGAAAACGCCTTTATGCAGTAGTCGGTGAAAACTGCTAAGTTTGAAACTGTAGACCGCCCAGAAACAAAGCCATGCTGGTTATGACAAATAAAAGATTTAGTAGCCAGTAAAGTACAGTTTATCTTTAACTACACACTCGAACAGTTTAGAAATAGTTGAGAGTTTAGAGGTGGGCCTATAGTTCCTAACATCGTTTTTCTTACCACCTTTTAGAAATGGGGGTTATGGAAGTAACTTTCTTCCAATAAAACTTAAAATCGCACACACGGAAGAACCAAAAAGATTGAAAAATCATGATTCTTTTTTCTTTCGTCTGCCGATTTTAGAGCTGGTTCGGAACTATAGAATTTAGGACTAGTTCGGAACTATCGAAAAAGGGATGCAGCGGGGGGCAATTGACACTTCCTAGGACATCGCCATGTTAAATTCGCCAGTCGCTTGCATGCAAAAGAGATTTTTCGCGAACCAGTACTGGGTCTAAATGTACACAGGGTTTAAACAATCGGTTCTTGTAAATATGTATGTATATACGTATATCCAAGGATTTCTAGGAAACAACTCTAACGATTTTGATGGAATTTAGTATTCAGATAATGTTTTTAATTTTAAGGGCATCTGGAGACATTTGTACAAAGCTGCCACGTATTCGAAATTACTTATAATTATTAATTCTAATAAGGCACAAAAGATGCACTACAAAATTAAAGTTAAAACTGATTTCAAATAAAACAAACTACTATATGCTATAGTTAGTTCGATGAGTGTATGAAATTTCTGCTTGTTAGATAAGGTGCACATCTTACTAATATTATAAATGTGAAAGTTTGTATGTTTGGATGTTTGGGAAATCATCACGCGGAAACGACTGAACGGATTTGCATTAAATTTTGTACGCAGATAGCCTATGGGCCAGATTAGTTAATAGGATATTTTTTTTAAGAGTTGCCACCTGTTATAAATGTTTAATTTAATTAATACGCGGAAATGAGTGAACTGATTTGCTGGAAGTTTTCACACAGATAGCTAGGTTGAAAAATAGGCTACTTTTTTTAAGAGTTACCACCTGCT
>NW_023475550.1:0-3206 GCF_013731165.1 Rhagoletis pomonella
TCAGGAATAGTCTGCAAGATTTCCGCTGCAGGTCCTTTTAATGCAACGAACAGTGCAGCGGATTTATCCTCCATGCTCCAGTGATTTGCTGTAGCTGTCTTCTCAAACTGGAGCTTAAAGACTTGGAAAGGAATCGTGCCGTCAAAGGATGGGGTCTTTACCTTGGGCGCGCTGGTCAAAGAAGGTGGGCGAATCAACTGCATATCTCGGAGGCGACCTTCCAACTCTTCTACATTTGCTTCGACTTTCTCCTGAATTAGCTCTTCGATTTTATCTTGTCGTTCCTCGATTTTATCCTGTCTCTCTCTGAGTTCCGCGTTATCTTTAAATAAATTCTCCTGTAGCTGAGTAATCTTTTCATCTAGCTGCGATGACATGTACGTTTTCTGTGCTTCCAGCTGCGATGACATGCGTGTTTCCTGCACTTGCAGCTGGGATGAAATCTGTGATGACATCTCTGACATGGCAGCCAATAACGTGTTCATGTCCATAGCTGGTGATGACGACGGAGCCTTTTGCTGTTCTTCAACCTTCCCGGATGTCTGCTGCATATCCTTCGACGAACAAGCGGCCTCATCCTTCTGTTCGTCCTTTGCGGATGTATCGTCGGGTTTACCTTGGAAGTCGTATTTGTCCACGTCGATGCCTTCAGCTTCCATAGCCTCACGCAACCGGGATAACAATTCCACTTTTCTTCCGGAGGTGGCCAAATTACGCTTTTCCAACTCCTGTTTCAGTTCCTCAATCTTTAAGTCCTGAATTTTTGTCATTTTCGGAAGTTTATCCTCCGGGATTTATTTAACAATCCCACTTCTGACACCAATTGTTACGATTATCCTCGAAACCTTGAGGGATTTCCCAAATATACTCGGGCTCGTATCGCTGGATTGTTAAATAAATGCTAACGATGACCGAATTGTAGTACAATTAACTTTATTGTATAACAAACAATTTACAATACTTGCTAAGACAGTAAAAAACACTTTACAATACTTGTTAAAGCAATAACAACGCTTTACTACTTGTTAACACAATTAAACTTATAGCTTGCTTATTCGCAACTCGATTCTCCGCTCACTTTACTTGTAGCTTGCTGACTTGTAACTCACTTTACTGGTAGCTTGCTGACTTGCAACTCGTAACTAACTCACCTCGTGGTGGCGGCGCCCTTATATACCTGCGCTGGCACTTATGGCAACTCTAGAACATTCTGAAGTTTATCGCTCATTCTCTTTCTCTCGCTGTTCGCAGTGTTCATCCAACTTCTCACACTGCCCTCCACCTAAGTATCGTCCCGATCAGACACACTTGCGGTTCCAAACGCTGCAAGCCTTTCTAAGTGGACCACTTTCATTTTGGTCCTCGGTCTCCCCATTGTCTGGATTTGATGCACTGCGTCCTTCAGCCGTTTGTCAATCTTCAACGGATCTTTCCAGTCAAGTCTTTGAGGTAGGAGGAGGTAAAGCTTTTCTTCTGCTGCGACATGTACAACCACAGTGCGTTACTGGACATTGCTTCCGGCTTATCTCCGGGAGTGCACCATCTCACATGGTCGTGCTTCTGCCGGCCACTGGTGGTGACCAGACCATGTCTCTTCTCGTGGGCACCCTTTTCGGATCTATGCCGCATCATCTGTCCCTGACACCCTGACTCCCGCCTTCGCGCTGCACTGCCTTTAGCACATCTTGCTACATCCGGATCCTTACGTTGAAGCTTCCGCCGTCGTTTCGTATCTCGCTCTTCCGCCGATGCTAACTTCATTGACCGGACATGTATAATCTCACCCTTGGCTTCCGGCTTAACTGCTCGCTTTTGCCGACCACCTTTTTCAGGACACTTCAAAGCGCGCCTACTGCTACCACAGCCGCTTCCATTTCCGGCCACCGGCGTATCACCATTGCAACGTGGTTCAGTGGCTTTCCTCCTGCCGGAAACACTGCCTGTCTCGCCATGACCACTTCCTTGTTGCGACCTCTTCTTCACTGTGCTAGCGGAACCGTCACGCTTTTCCTGTATCAGTGAACCGCTTCCTTCTCCTGATAAAACCACTCCGTCTCCATCACTGCCAACCTCCGCCCAACTAACCGCTTCCGTTTCTGGTGGAATTGTCGACACTTCCTCTAAGACTAACCGTCTACTGCAGTACTGGCTGTCGTAACCAACCCTAAGTGGCACTTTCCTGTGACGATCTGTCAGGACCATTCTCTGGAGGTCAATCTTCATGCCTTGGCCAAGTAAGAAATCCACGCCGATGATGACTTCATCCACAATGTCTGCCACTATAAACTTAGTGTACGAGGCCCAATCGTCGATTATTACCTCGCATGGTACTTCTCCTAATACTTGGGTGCATTCACCAGTTGCAGTCTGCAGCTTTGCTCCAGGTAGTGGCTTCACATAAAAAGTGGCCAAATCCGGTCGAATAATGGAATGTGTCGCTCCAGTATCCACTGTCAGTACTCTCTCCTGCCCATTCACACATCCACCAATAGTGAGGTTGCTCGCATTCCGGCCAATTTGTGAGACGGAGATTATGGGCCCTTCAACTTCTGGAGCCAGCACGCGGCCCTTCCTGCTGGCTCGTTTCAGTTTAACGACTGATTGGAGTTGGCTTCGTCTCCTTCAGCCCTGCGTTTGCGTCCTGCTGAATTGTTGAGCCCACTCGAACTTGCACTGCAATCGCGGGCGAAGTGGCCTGACTTTCCACATTTAAAACATTTGCCAGAACCATGCTTTTTCTCGCCCAGCAGTTGGATAATCTTCTTCAGCATTTCATTTGTCTCTTCCGGTGCTTCCACTTCCACACGATGTGCTTTGTAGGCTGGTCTACTTAGGAGCGCCGCCGTTTCACGCGTCTGAGCATACGAGACGGTTTCAGCAAATGTTGCCTTTGGATTCGCGTACGTCTCTCGCTTGGTATACACGTCCCGCATTCCGTTGATGAACCTCTGGATTTTTACTCTTTCGAGGTGCTCACCAGATGCATCTCCAATTGCCAAATGAGCTAACCTTTCGATCTCGGAAGCGAATTCCTGTAAAGTCTCGTTGGATTTCTGGCAGCGATTCTCCAGCTCCATCTGGTAAATCTGTCTCCTGTGCTCGCTACCATAACGTCTTTCCACTGCACCCATTAACGCATCGTAACTGTTCCTTTCAAACTCAGGAATAGTCTGCAAGATTTCCGCTGCAGGTCCTTTTAATGCAAC
>NW_023475551.1:0-3206 GCF_013731165.1 Rhagoletis pomonella
ACGGCAGCGTTAATCCGGTTTAACTCGGACTTAATCCGGATTAACTGCAGTTAAACCGGATTAAGTCTGAGTTAATCCGGATTAACGCTGCCGCCTGTTTGAGCTTTTAGAGATGAGTCGGGGACTAATTGATCATCAATTATACCCGTAAGAGACTACATGGTTGCGACTAATTAATGCCCAATTGTACCCGGATTGAGAGTAATCTCGGAATACTCTTTTTAGAGATTAGTCGCACAATTTTATGCAGGGTATGTACATTTTCTAACCTAAATAATAGTGCACTTACAAAATATGTACATAGATATACATACTTTTTTATCAAATTTTAGATAACTGTTATAAATGCCATAAACCTTTTAGATCTGCTGACTTAGTACTATTTTTTGTGGTTACCCAGATACCCATATAAATATGAATGAGCACAAATATGTAGTATGTATGTATGTATGTACATACATACATGTAATGTATACGAGCATGTTAGTTGGCTATTAGTTTTAGTAATCATTATAGCAGCGGCACCGAAATGAAATTAGAACGAATAACAACAAAAAAACACAAATAAATACATCAATACAAAGTTAAGCATTGCGGCAGATAGGAAAATGAATTAAAAGCAAACTAAAAAATAAAATAGAAAATATATTAACATACACATGCAAAAAATGTATAGGCCACTATGAAAAAAGTGCCAAACATTAGAAGCGAATGAACTACCGACGGTCAAACACAATACATACAGCATATTGTAGATTCCCTGTGGGGAAAATCTCTAGCTCTGAACTGGTGCGCTTCTAATACATTTAGACCCACTACTGGTCCGCGATAAATCTCTTTTGCATGCAACAAACAACTAGCGAATTTAAAACTGCGATATCATAGGAAATTGTCCTCGCTGCATTACCTTTTCTATAGTTCGATACCAGATACATATAAAATCGTCAGATGAAAAAGTAAAATGATGTTTTCAAACAGAATCTTTTTGGTTTTACCATCCTAGTGATTTTTAATTATTTGCAAAGAAATGTGTTTTCAATCTGAAATCAAATTTATATGTTAATTAAGCATTGAGCATTTGAAAACACCTTTACATACCTTTGGCTGTAGCTAAATTTGCAGAAGCGCTTGCTGTTAATGGTTAGATTCCAGAAGGTGCCAAAATGTTAAAATGCTAACACAAATTTTTCATTTGTATTACCAAACTATGAAAAAGCATCTGCGAAGTGCAGACTAAAAGCGCATTTGAACGAAAAAGCCGTCAAGCAAAAATCTATTTAAAGTAAACAAGCCCTTCTACCCAGTTCTAAATTCGGCATTTTCGATACAGATTTCTAAAAATAAAAAAAAAAATAAAAAGTACCACATTTCGCTGCTTTTGAATTGGTTGCGATCTAATTACTATCGGACTGGTTCCTTTTTGGCAATAAAGATCTAGTACGGAACTATAAATTTGGTTCACCAGTGCGAGGTTTCCCTGCAGGGTTGTTTGATACGCTTTGCAAGACAAAGGCGTCGCTCTGTGTGGGAGAAGATATTGGGCCCATGCCGAGCATGCTGGGAGATGTTTAAAGTGGGCAGGTGGCCGCAAGTCATGGGATGCGGGGTGTTGAAGTGGAAGGCGTGTGCAGAGGAAACCAACAATCATATTGCGCCAAAACCCATCAGTTTTTGCCAGCAATTCCCTAGTGTTAAAAATACATGTGGGTAGATATGTATGCATGTAGTATATGCACATTAGATCGTACCAGAAAAAAAGTTCGCCGTTCACCCCGGAGTCTAAAGTATTTTTTAAAGGCAACTTGGGAAAAAAATATTTTGGCCGCACGTACGAGTCGTTTTCTACATCTTCGTTGGATCTCAAAGTATGATACAATCATTGTTTTGTTCTAAAGTTCATGGACCTCAAGTACCTCTTTCTAGTCCCTACGCTTCATATCTCATTTCTTATCACGTCATCTCTGTGAATTAAAGCCCACGAAAAAACATTAGCGAATATTCCAGTAGAACTATTTTAAAAACTAAATCTTTTGGTGAACGTATGTATGTATGTAACTGTCACCGAAAAATGTACGAAGGCGAGGCGAACTCTAGGTTCGGCCAAAGCAATAAAAAAATAGAAATTTCCTTGTAAAAATATGTATGTTAGACTCAGGGCATTCGGCGAAATTTTTTTGTTTGCTTTCAAGATGGTACGGTCTAATGTACACACATAAATACTTACATGTACATATATGGCTGTGTGAGTGGAAGTGTACGTAGATACATACACACATAACTGGCGCGCCTACATTCGATCGTAAAAGTAAACAAACTGTTTAATGTTACTTAAAAATGAAAGAAGCGCTTTTTTATGTGCAAACAAAGGGAGGAGGAAACGTAAAAATTAACGAATAAAGGGTCCTTAATTACTGTAGCACACTTTTATGGCCAGATGATATCAAATTATAAAAATTATTGTAGAAATTCCGGCTAACGACGTTATCGTTTTAGCTAGTTATGTGGTTATATCGAGCCCTAACCGCCAAAATGAAGTAAGTGACATTTTTTAAATTTATTTTTTTATTATTATTTTTTTGTTTATGCAGAAATGCATCTACATGCTCTAGGAATATTTCTGCATCAAAAAGAAAATTTTGAAAAAAATATCGCCTACATTATTTTGGCGGTTAGGACTCCATATCTTTACTTAGTTTGCAACAATAAATTATATTGTTGTTATTATTATTAACCAGTTATCCCTAGGGAGCGTAGTTAGCTTCTTGAGAGACTGGGAATTTCCTAAAGGGGGAAGAATGATAAAACAAATATCGAGCATGTAATAAGCGGAAGATTTAAAATCGTGCCCATCCTTGCGACCAACTGTGGATCTGTAATGGTTTTTCGGCTGTATGCAGGTGGCATTGAAAATTTATGCTTTACAGCTTAAACTTCTAAAATTTGATTACAAACTGCAATGAAGAAAGAGTGAAACAAAATACTACTTGCGATGTACTGAAAATTAGTCTTCAAAGAGCATGCACTTACTAAGCTTTCTTTTGTGTTATTCGCAGCATTTTTTACCCGGCTAGGTGCTTCACATTTGCCTACCAAACCCGCATAGCTCCTTCAGTTTTAATTTAGTGCGAATTTCATTTACATATCAAATATTTTTATTTACATACTTTATTGACCGACTGTTTGCGTGTCTATACTATAAAATCATC
>NW_023475552.1:0-3206 GCF_013731165.1 Rhagoletis pomonella
GAATGACGTAGAATGTTCCACAAAGAGAAACGTCAAGTTGGATGAACACTGCGAACAGCGAGAGAAAGAGAATGAGCGATAAACTTCAGAATGTTCTAGAGTTGCCATAAGTGCCAGCGCAGGTATATAAGGGCGCCGCCACCACGAGGTGAGTTAGTTACGAAGTTACAAGTCAGCAAGCTACAAGTAAAGTGAGCGGAGAATTGAGTGGCGAATAAGCAAGCTATAAGTTTAATTGTGTTAACAAGTAGTAAAGCGTTGTTATTGCTTTAACAAGTATTGTAAAGTGTTTTTTACTGTATTAGCAAGTATTGTAAATTGTTTGTTGTACAATAAAGTTAATTGTACTACAATTTGGTCAACGTTAGCATTTATTTAACAATCCAGCGATACGAGCCCGAACATATTTGGGTAATCCGGACGAGGGTTCAAGGATAATCGTAACAATTGGTGTCAGAAGTGGGATTGTTAAATAAATCCCGAAGAAGAAACTACTAAAAATGGCGAAAATTCAGGACTTAAAAATTGAGGAGCTGAAACAGGAGTTGGAAAAGCGTAATTTGGCCACCTCCGGAAGAAAAGTGGAATTGTTATCCCGGTTGCGAGAGGCTATGGAAGCTGAAGGCATCGACGTGGACAAATACGACTTCCAAGGTAAACCCGACGATACATCCGCAAAGGACGAACAGAAGGATGAGGCTGCATGTTCGTCAAAGGATGTGCAACAGACATCCGGGAAGGTTGAAGAACAGCAAAATGCTCCTTGTTCATCAACAGGTATGGACATGAACACGTTATTGGCTGCCATGTCACAGATGATGCAGGAACAGAGGTCGCAGTTGTCGTCAGACGTTTCCTCACAGATGCAAGCCTTGGAAACACGTATATCTTCCGAGGTATCAGCGCAGGTGTCATCCCGGTTAGAAACTCAGCTACAGGCACAGGAGGCACGCATATCATCACAGCTGGAAGCACAGGATGAAAAAATTACACAAATACAGGACAAACTTGAAGAGAGACAGGAGAAAGTCGAGGCTAAGGTAGAAGAGTTGGAAGGTCGCCTCCGAGATATGCAGTTGAATCGTCCAGCTACTTCGACGAGCGCACCCAAGGTAAAAACCCCATCCTTTGACGGCACGATTCCTTTCCAGGTCTTTAAGCTCCAGTTCGAAAAAACGGCTGCAGCAAATCATTGGAGCATGGAGGATAAATCCGCTGCACTATTCGTTGCATTGAAAGGACCTGCGGCAGAAATCTTGCAGACTATTCCCGACTGTGAAAGGAACAGTTACGATGCGTTAATGGGTGCAGTGGAAAGACGTTATGGTAGCGAGCACAGGAGACAGATTTACCAGATGGAGCTGGAGAATCGCTGCCAGAAATCCAACGAGACTCTACAGGAATTCGCCTCCGAGGTTGAAAGGTTGGCTCATTTGGCAATTGGAGATGCATCTGGCGAGCACCTCGAAAGAGTAAAAATCCAGAGGTTCATCAACGGAATGCGGGACGTGTATACCAAGCGAGAGACGTACGCGAATCCAAAGCCAACATTTGCTGAAACTGTCTCGTATGCTCAGACGCGTGAAACGGCGGCGCTCCTAAGTAGACCAGCCTACAAAGCACATCGCGTGGAAGTGGAAACACCGGACGAGACAAATGAAATGCTGAAGAAGATTATCCAACTGCTGGGCGAGAAAAAGCATGGTTCTGGCAAATGTTTTAAATGTGGAAAGTCAGGCCACTTCGCCCGCGATTGCAGCGCAAGTCCCAATGGTCTCAACAATTCAGCAGGACGCAAACGCAGGGCTGAAGGAGACGAAGCCAACTCCAATCAGTCGTTAAACTGAAACGAGCCAGCAGGAAGGGCCGCGTGCTGGCTCCAGAAGTTGAAGGGCCCATAATCTCCGTCTCACAAATTGGCCGGAATGCGAGCAACCTCACTATTGGAGGATGTGTGAATGGGCAGGAGAGAGTACTGACAGTGGGTACTGGAGCGACACATTCCATTATTCGACCGGATTTGGCCACTTTTTATGTGAAGCCACTACCTGGAGCAAAGCTGCAGACTGCAACTGGTGAATGCACCCAAGTATTAGGAGAAGTACCATGCGAGGTAATAATCGACGATTGGGCCTCGTACACTAAGTTTATAGTGGCAGACATTGTGGATGAAGTCATCATCGGCGTGGATTTCTTACTTGGCCAAGGCATGAAGATTGACCTCCAGAGAATGATCCTGACAGATCGTCACAGGAAAGTGCCACTTAGGGTTGGTTACGACAGCCAGTACTGCAGTAGACGGTTAGTCTTAGAGGAAGTGTCGACAATTCCACCAGAAACGGAAGCGGTTAGTTGGGCGGAGGTTGGCAGTGATGGAGACGGAGTGGTTTTACCAGGAGAAGGAAGCGGTTCACTGATACAGAAAAAGCGTGACGGTTCCGCTAGCTCAGTGAAGAAGAGGTCGCAACAAGGAAGTGGTCATGGCGAGCCAGGCAGTGTTTCCGGCAGGAGGAAAGCCACTGAACCACGTTGCAATGGTGATACGCCGGTGGCCGGAAATGGAAGCGGCTGTGGTAGCAGTAGGCGCGCTTTGAAGTGTCCTGAAAAAGGTGGTCGGAAAAAGCGAGCAGTTAAGCCGGAAGCCAAGGGTGAGATTATTCATGTCCGGTCAATGAAGTTAGCATCGGCGGAAGAGCGAGATACGAAACGACGGCGGGAGTTTCAGCGTAAGGATCCGGATGTAACAAGATGTGCTGAAGGCAGTGCAGCACGAAGGCGGGAGTCTGGGTGTCAGGGACAGATGATGCGGCATAGATCCGAAAAGGGTGCCCACGCGAAGAGACATGGTCTGGTCACCACCAGTGGCCGGCAGAAGCACGACCATGTGAGATGGTGCACTCCGGATGATAAGCCGGAAGCAATGTCCAGTAACGCATTGCGGTTGTACATGTCACAGAAGAAGAAAAGCTTCACCTTTAAGCAAAGACTTGACTGGAAAGATCCGTTGAAGACTGACAAACGGCTGAAGGACGCAGTGCATCAAATCCAGACAGTGGGGAGACCGAGGACCAAGATGAAAGTGGTCCACTTGGAAAGACTTGCAGCAGTTGGAGTGGCAAGTGTGTCTGATCGGGACGATCAGACTTAGGTGGAGGGCAGTGTGGCGAATACTGCGGCAACACAAAGCGAACAACGAGAAATAGGCA
>NW_023475553.1:0-3206 GCF_013731165.1 Rhagoletis pomonella
AAAAATGAGAGTTTCTGCTGAAAAATCACCCAAAACATACTGCATATTTTCGCAAAGACTGGATACAAAAGCAAAAATATGCTAACATTAAATGACCTCCACATACCGCGGACATGAATCTCATTGAATTTGCGAAATCAACTAAAAACACAGCTTAATAAAAATCAAAGTCCGTAAAATCGAGTACATGAGTTGTGAAAGCAAACTAAGGATATACCTCCAGAATTTTTACAAAGATACAAATAAGGTATGCCAAATCACATCCAGGAACTGAAACAGGCAAAAGAGTACTGAACATTGTGTTAGTAGTTCTTTTTTTTCGTGAAAATTGTTAAAAAGCTCTTAAAAATATATGAGTGCAAAACTGTAATATCTGCCTTAATTAACATTTTTGTCTGCTGGTTTTTTTATTGTTGTTGTATTGACTTCAAATCATTATGAGAGAGAGAGTAGGGATGTACCAACAAGAATATATAATAAAAGTATGAAAGTCGTTAGAACTTGGAAATATAGCGGTGGCTGAAACAAAAAGTGTTAAACCATGTTACAGTTTTGCTCGTCACTGTATGTACATCCCGTAAACTCTTGTTGCTAATTCATTTTCCTTATTCAACCAACTACTATCAAGTGCAGCTGATTTGCCGCTATTTAAACTCGACAGCGTGGTTGTTGTTGTCAATTCTATACATCCATTTGCTTTTTTCCTTTTGTGTATAGTTTCAGGCAGGCTCTTACTAAACTATTTATTTGTCAATGTTATTGTGGCTTGTTAACATTTTATTTTTAATATTTTTATTGAGCTTTGTACCACGATTGTTTATTAGGAAAAATTGAAAAAGCAACAAAGTCTAAGCGGTTTCAATTTTTCCTAATAAACAATCGTGGTACAAAGCTCAATAAAAATATTAAAAATAAAATGTTAACAAGCCACAATAACATTGACAAAAACTTATTTTCTTCAAAACTTTTGAATGACTTCCTAACTGAACTTACCTAACATGAGCTTCTACTATAATTGTTCGCCATTAAATTTAGGGATTAGTAGGGACACGATATCGAACAGAAAGTATCGATATGGTACTCATTTAAAGTATCGCTTTTAAAATATCGGGTACCCATTAATATCGGAATAAAAAGACTCGATATTCCAAATATCGATACCAAAATCCAAAAAATTTATATGAATATAGGTCTCGTATATAGGCCGCTGTGGTGTAATGATTAGAAGTGCTCAAAACTTGAAAATGAAAAACAGCTTCCCATTAAAAAAAAATCGCTGTTCAAAGTCGACATAAAACTGTAGGGACCCTTTTTGTGCCACAGCATTAATAGCCCGAACACAATGAAAACGACGAGCTATGGACCATAGCTGTCAAATTATTTTAACACGTACTCTTATGTAGATCATTATTTTGGCGCCGACCGGGCTACGCGACGGCTGTGGTTGTGGCCAGATTAGATCTATATCTATTTTTCCAGCGACAGATAAGGTTCTTCCTCTTCTTTTATGTCAAACTCGTACAAATTCATGATGTCGCCGACGCATTCAAAAAAATCATGTCGCCATCGACAAAGCGTTTAGACAATGAAGATAACAAATTAGAAGCTGTGGCCCGTAGCTCGTCGTTTTTAATGTGTTCAGAACATAAGGCGCACTTTACAAATCGGAGGAGAATCTCGGTGAAACACTAACATATTGTGTAACAACACGTGGAGATTGAGGTGTTGTCTTAAAACACCGAAGTCGCGGGTTCAAATTCCACCACATGCAATCCTAACTATATATCGGCGTAGCCAGAATGAAATTTAGGAAATTAGGAAATTTGAAGGAAAATTTGAAAGTTTAGGGGGGGCTCGAGCACCCCCTGCCCCTACCTGGCTACGCCCATGTAACTATATTACACATTTCTGCTCTGAAAAGCCCAATTTATATCGGGAAGAATTGTTAGTAACATTATCATTGTATAAAATTAAGGTTAAGTGAAAAAACCGCGTGCCTTTTCTTTAAAAATTCAGAATTCAAGAGAGTTTATTACAAAAAATACAATTCTCAGTTGTCATTACAGGGTTGCAAAAGGTAAACAATTCAATGTTCAGTACAACATTACAGGGCTGCAAAAGTTAGTAGGAAAGTAAAAGACTATGCAATAATATTGAACAGTGAGTTTATTACATTCGATACGATACTAGGGTTCTGGTACTCGATTCCAAAAAATATCGTTTTAAAACTATCGAGTAGAAAATATCGGTATCGAATGCCAAAAGTATCGATGGTATCGTATCGTAACGAAATTCGTGTCCCTATGGATTAGGCACCGATTGAGACGGGTGATCCAAATTAATTTTTTTCTATGGCACACATTTGTAACGTAGCTTTGCCTACGCTATAATAACATATTCAACATCACCCCAGCATGCGCCGTACAACTGCACATATGTAGGTACAACTATATAAACCAAGAATGATAGAATACAAGATTGCGCCAATTGCAGCAGAATTCGTGAGAGTAATTTTGGCGTGACGTCATCGTAGAGTTGACAACTGAGAGCGGCGAGAATAAAGGCGATTTGCTGAATTGTCCCCAATACTCGGTACCCAATACTTAAAAAATATTTCGGTACCCAATACTTCCTTTTCGGTATCCGATACCGATTCTTTACATTACACCTTCGCCATATATGCATTTCAGGTTTAGAAAAAACTTTCATTACTAATTTATATGATATCGGCTAAAACACTTGAACTTATCGCAACAGAGAAATATTATTTTATCAGTGTTAACCTTAGTCGATAAAAGGTTCAAGAAAAATGCTTTGACGGATGAAGAAGGTTTTCAGGGGGAGATCTAACCAGTAGCGACAAGTTTCGGATCGATATCGCACTTGCTGGCGTACAAATATTTCATATCATACGTCAACAAAACCGATACCGATTCGAAAATTGTCGCTAACTGATTATAGAATCTGCCCCCAGGCCTACAAAAATGATATCGTCCGAACCGACATATATACATCTTTCGTTTGAATCAGTATTAAAGGCTCTATTGGCTCCTACATTCGGGTTTGGATAGGCGAATCTCCCCTGAGCCGTTTTTTCCATATCCTTGGCCTGTGTGCGCTTTTATTCGAAATCTAAATATTTCGGTACCGAGTATCGAGAGTATTGGATACTTTTTAAATCGGTACCGAATATCGAACAATACTTA
>NW_023475554.1:0-3206 GCF_013731165.1 Rhagoletis pomonella
AAGGAATTTTTTGATGACCCTTAACAAGAATATGGACGTGCTAGTATCGGAACTATTTCTTGCACGTTTATTTATCCAAAATTTCTTCAACGGCTCGGCGCCAGTGAGGGTATGCTGCGAATGCCGCATTATACTAAAACCAGCCTTTCGACATAAGCCACTATTCCATACGAGTGGAGCACGTGCGAAATGCGGATTTTCCCAGTTGCAGTACAGCAGTAACTCGACACCTTCCTCACCAACCGCTCTGTCCTCTATGAGCTTCTTAATGTAACTGCAAATAAAAGATGAAAATTTGAGAAAAAATACTATCACAGCGTTTCACTTGTAGCGTTTCACTCTTGTAGTATATTGGCTATCAAGCACCAGAAAATTTCGATCACGCATTCCATATGCCACCGATTGTCGTGGATCAATTAAAATACTGTCATCACAGCTTTTTGGTACTCCAGCAACTGGTGTGTCTATGGCGGAGTTATGTGGAGCTGTTGCATGACTAAAATCAATTTGGGCTCTTTGAGAACTGGCTTGTTTGTTGCGCGCTATTGGCATCAAATGTATGCAAATTAGATTTCCAAACGGGCAACTGTTGAATACAGGAAAAAATGTATTTTATATGGTTCCGCTAAAGTGCACTACTACCGTGTATAAATTGGCCGACCTTCTAATAAATCAAGCAATCTTATTGTATCGTCATCGCCGCCAGTCACCAAGAAATTTCCACTTGGGTGAAATCCAACATCATTCTCCGGCGACGAATGCACTGTATTAGCTCGCCTTCAGCTTTGTCATATATCTTAACGCGGTTACAACTTAATGCTAAAGCCACCAGATTGCCGTCTGGATGCCATGCCAGCTGTCGTCCCATACCTCTTCCCCCGGTGAACGTTCGCATACATTCGCCTGAAAATGTATCGCAAATTCTTAACTTGTCGCCGCACGATGAAATGAACTTACCATTAGGGCTGAATTTTGCTGCGCGCACCCATTTGTGTGTATTTTGAATCAGTATTTTGATGGCTGTTCGCCATTTTTCTAGTCTGCAAACGAATAAGTTGACAAAGAAGCAAACAAATTCAAGCACATTGTTGCATTCCACCGTACATTTTAAAAGCTTTAAAATCTTAAAACATATGTGAAAAACTTTTATAATCTGAATATTTCTAAGTCGCAATCAAAACCAAATTTTATAAATAGCATTTTTAAAAAGCAATCATCTAATATTTTTCAAGTTTTTGGGCAAATATGTTACCATTTGAACAACAAATACTACCAAGTTTTAAGAGACTATTTAATGCAACTCAGGCCAAAAAAGCGCACTTTAGACCAAAATAAGCAACTCTAAAAAACAGATGATCGCAGCTGTGGCCCAGGATGACGTCTATTGCTAAGATATCTCACTTGTATTTGTACACAATGCTGAGTATGAGGCATTATTGGTATGATCAACAGCTATCAAACCTGATATATGCGCACAAGAAGCCCATTTGAAAGAGGGGGACAAAATATCAAACGTAAATTAATTCCTCTATTTGGCCTGTACAATATAAGGGAAACATTTCAAATTCACAAGGGATAATTTTCTTAGTGATGCGGCTTATATAAGGAGTTATATATGCCATACTGTTCTAGCTGGGTATTCATCAGCTCAAAAATTTTAAGCATATTATCATATTCCTGTGAACAAAAACGCGCCTTATTTTATTATTTTAATTATCTACAACTAGCAGACCCGGCGAACTTCGTCCCGCCCAAAATTTATATATATTTTATTGAAACTTTTTGGTACAAGATTTTCACCAACAATTCACGTTTACAATTTTCATAGGCACATTCGTCTGCTAAGATTATGGTTTGATGGCCATTTGCCGCTTTAAATAACCTAAGGAAAGTGTTATATCCGTGAAGAAGTTCTTGAAATTCTCCAGTTGTGCGGCATTTTATAGCACGGTTATTCGCAAAGCGAAATAAATTTTTTCCTCTTCACTCCCTGGCCGCAACAATGACCCGGTTCTATAGTGAATGTCCTAGAAGCTTTACAGTATAGCAGGTGGCAATTTCAAAATGGGTGCGGATAATTGTTCTACAGAAATGCAATATACATATACTTATTTCTGACGAAATACCTTAAAAGTTTGAACGCATAATAATATTGGAAAATCACATCCATTGGGCCAATTGCAACGCAGGAGCGTTCGATATACTCAATGGTACAACAGGTCGATTTAATCTGACCTTCACGGCCCTTTTCTCATTTGGCTATTTTTAGTAATAGCTCGACTTCAGCACCACTTGGCAGCACGTTTTTGCAATAGTATTGCACACATATTTAAAACATTAGCCAAATCGGATCATTAATAAGATTTTTAGTAATAACTCAAATACAGCGCCAACGGTCGGATTAAATTGTGAAACTAAACCATCCAGAGACCCACTCAAACACACAAAAAGTTTCGTTAAAATCCATACAACCATTTAGGAGGATTTCACTCACAAACACACCTACAGAAGAATTAAAAAATACATTCAAAAATAACTAAAGGTCAGTACGTTTGTAGGCCTCACACCCCTTTTCAAATAGCCCAAATTTTCTCCATGAGTATAAGCTTGATTTCAACTATATACATATCTCCATACGAAGTTCCAGTACTGTACCATGAATACTTTCAGAGATATGCAGTATAAAAATTAGATTTAAATGGGAGGAGCCACGCCCCGATTTCCAACAGCTGCCCTCTTTCTTCATCGACTGATTTCGTATATCTCCACACCAAGTTCCAGAACTCTACCATGAACACTTCCAAAGATAGGCAGTATGAAAAATTCGGTTTGTATGGAAGATGCCACGCCCCTTTTTCAATAGCTTAAATTTTTACCAAGTTCCAGAACTCTACCATGCACACTTTCAGAGATATGTAGCATGAGAAACTCGGTTTGTATGGGAAGTGCCACGCCCCCTTTACATATAGATTTTTTTTAGCCTAAAACCATCCTCGGGACACGTGCGGCAGATGGCAGTTTCAAATAAATCGGTTCAGCCACTCTCGAGCCTTGCGAAAACTGAAAAACGGCTTTAAAAATATATATTAGTTGAGATTTATTATATATTATAATTATATTTTGACAGTATCCGTTGTTTCTTATTGGCGCAAAAAAATCTTCGCCCCTTGATATGGTCGTTGCTCAAAGCTATTTATATTCGAAAT
>NW_023475555.1:0-3205 GCF_013731165.1 Rhagoletis pomonella
TTGACAAATTTTTAGCCAAATGTACAAATCGTGTGATCCCAGCTTAACTACGGAGCACTACCCGGTGCCCTTGTCAACGCCGATACAGCAATTTGCAATAGGAAACGTGGCTACCTCCGCAACTGGCATACCGTATAATCAACCAAAAGCTTTCCCATCGGTGCCGCATGCAGGTGCACGAAATTCTCAAGGTATTAAGATGGTCAAAAGTAAATTGTTTTTGCCATCCATGGTGCCCGAAATCATAAAAACTCTTAGAATGTGTTTTGGGAGATCTGAACACATCCTTGAACGCGCCATGGATAAAGCTCGTGCTATGCCAGCGCTCAAGGATAAATTGGAAGGTCTTATTGAGTTTGCACTCTGCGTCAGGAACATTTGCGCCACGGTGGAAGGATGCCAAATGCACATCCACCTGCATAATCCGCGGCTTGTTAAGGAGTTGGTTGACAAGCTCCCCAATGGCAAGAAGTTGAACTGGGCAGTTCACCCGACAGACGATAAGATTCCGGTAGTGAAACAGTTCAGCGACTGGTTGTACAATCTAGCCGAAGCAGCCAGTACTGTGGTCTCGTTGGCACCGTCCAAAAGTAATGCTACGGTTAACACGCACACCATCGACGCAAACACTCAGCATCCGCCAGCAACTCCAATGGGCAGGCAGTTTATAATTTGCAAAGGCTCCGATCACAAGGTAATGCAATGCGACGTTTTTAAAAATATGACTCTCCAGCGAAAATGGGAGGAGGTAAAGACAAACAACCTCTGCCGCCAATGCTTCAATCCACATAAGCGCAAATGTTTTCTGAACAAGGTGTGTGGTGTAGATGGCTGCACGGTAAAACACCATCAGTTACTGCTCAAAACAACCGCAGTAACGAATCAAAAGAAACCCAACACCGTAAGTACAAATGCAAACAAGCTTTCAGATACGCACAGTAGCGGTCACGAAGGATTGCAATCACTCTTCAGAATCGTTCCTATTCGCATTTATTCAAACAATAAATTACTGGAAATATTTGCATTTTTAGATGAAGTCTCTTCTGTGACGCTAATAGAAAAGAGAATCCTCGATGAACTTGGCTTGGAAGGTGAACGAGACCCTCTTTGTTTGCGGTGGACAGGCAACACAACGCGGATTGAAGAAAATTCTGTCAGGGCTGCCATCGAAATTTCGAGTGCGACAAGTGGCCAGAAGTATATTTTGAAAAATATTCATACTGTCGATGATCTCGATCTCCCAGCGCAGTCAATCAACGCATCCGAGATGGAGCGCCTATATCCATATTTAGCGGGATTGCCGATTGCGTCGTACGAAAACGTGAAGCCATCATTGTTGATCGGTGCGGACAATTGGAGGTTGGCATTTCCTCTCAAAATTAGAGAGGGAACCTGGTTCCAGCCCATAGCGTCAAAGACTCGTTTAGGTTGGACGTTACAAGGGTGTGATTCGAGACAAACTGGCGACTAAGCGTACATACATGCGATTGCCAAAAAAGATACGATGAGCTTCACGAAACCGTAAAGGAATTATTCGCGTTAGAGTCGTCTAAACGTACACAGCTACTATCGGAAGAAGATGCAAGGCCGTGAGCATTGCGAACGACACATGTTAAAAGGTCGGTCACCACTTCGAAATTGGGCTGCATTGGCGTAACCCAACTGTATCGCTACCAAATAGCTATGCCTATGCTTTGCAACGACTGATGTGTTTGAATAAAAAGTTTGTTAAGGACCCTATGTTAAAATCTAACCTTCAAGTTCAGATCAATAATCTACTTTTCAAAGGGTACGCTAAAAAGCTCTCCCGAGTTGAGGCTGCTGTTCCCAATGACAAAACGTGCTATTTGCCTATTTTCATCGTAACTAATCCAAATAAGCCTGGAAATCTTCGGATGGTGTGGGATGCTGCTGCCAAGGTGAACGGGGTGTCGCTCAATGACTTACTGCTGAGTGGCTCAGACTTGCTTAACCCTCTTGTTGGTATTTTATTAGCTTTCAGAGTAGCCAGAGTAGCTATATGCGGTGATATAGCGGAGATGTTTCACCGCATCAATATCCGGGACACCGACATGCATGCTCAGCTATTTTTGGGGTGCGATAAAGATGATGATCCCCAGCATCCAAGTATTTATGTCATGCAAGCGTTGACTTTCGGATTGAATTGCGCACCATTTATCGCTCACTACATACGTGACAAAAATGCTGATCGTTTTAAAAACGAGCTTCCTCGCGCCGTAGAACCTGTGAAGGAAAACCACTGCGTGGATGACTTTATTGACTGTGGAGGCGATGAACAATCTGCACTAGAGCTAGCTCTACAAATCAAAAAAATTCACGGCGCTGCTGGCTTCGACATACGTGGCTGGTCTTCAAATTCCCAATAGGTCGTGGATCTGCTCGAAGAAGATCCTACGTCAGTTCAATCTGTCAAGGAATGGGACTCAACCACGAAAGTGCTAGGTATGTTTTGGGACCCAATAAGCGATAATTTTAAATATATTTGTAGATTTGCAAGACTCCGTCGTGGCGTCATTAATGAATCGATCATCTCGACGAAAAGAGAGGCGCTCCAAGTTCTAATGTCGATCTTCGACCCTCTTGGATTTGTTTGTTGCTACACGGTGGGGTTAAAGATCTTGCTACGAATCGTATGGCGCTCTGGTGTCGTCTGCGCGACAACCTTTCCGACAAATGGAGCCAATGGAAGTCCATTATGCCATTAATAACAACCGTCGAAATACCTCGATGTTATTCACTATTGCTGAAAGACGCCGAAGATGTTCAACTTCACACCTTTGTCGATGCCGGGGAAAGCGAGTACGCAGCCGCTTGCTACTTGCGTGTGACGTCACGGTTACTCTCGTGGCTGGCAAATCCAAAGTCGCACCGCTAAAGCAATTATCGATACCCAGACTAGAGTTGCAGGCGGCGGTAGTTGGTGTAAGGCTGGCGAACATGGTAAGCAACACGCTGCGTATTGGCATAAAGTCCAAATTTTGGTGGACGGATTCAAAGACGGCGCTAAGATGGATTCAAATGAACCCTAAAAACTTTCACCAATTCGTTATGCATAGAATAGGCGAAATTCTAGAAGCATCAAACGTGAGCCAATGGCGGTGGGTTAATAATAATAATAATAATAATAATAATAATAGATTGGCGCTTACACATATGTTAGTGTTTGGCCGAGCTTCTCCTCCGA
>NW_023475556.1:0-3205 GCF_013731165.1 Rhagoletis pomonella
AATTATTAAATCTGCTTTAAGTATTTATTACCAAAATGTAAGAGGCTTAAATACTAAATTAACGAACTTATACTTTAACGGCCTTGAATGTAATTATAATATTCTTTCTTTTACTGAAACTTGGCTGAAACCTCACATTTTCAATTCAGAGATTCTTCCAAATAATTATCATATCTATAGACAAGATAGGGAGGACAGAATCGGCGGTGGCGTACTCTTCGCTGTAGACTCTTCAATACCATCTGAAGAAGTTAGTCTTCCACACATTGATTCAGTAGAGTTCAAATGCATTCGCGTACAGGCTGGAAAAGGGTATATTTACTTAGCTCTATGCTATATCCCTCCCCGATCTGACACATTGGTGTATTCACGACTCATCTCTTTACTGAAATCAGTTAATTTACTGACTAAACCCTCTGACTCAATGATTGTGTTGGGTGATTTTAATTTGCCAAGCATATCATGGAACATCATTGAAAATGATATCGTACTTTTCGCGTCTAGTACGTGCAACAACGTATTTTTAGAGGAGATGGCTGAACTCTGCCTAACTCAGGTTAATGTACTTCACAATAAGTTTGGCAAAGTATTAGATTTTGTTTATGTTGATGATGCATCTAATTCGGCTGTAAATAAATGTGACCGACTAGTTTTGCCCGAAGATGTCTACCACCCTGCTATGGAGGTATCTTACGAAGTTATAAGTGATGGTCAAAATTGCAGTACCCAAGCATACGAACCAAATATTCGCTTTGATTTTTCGAAAGCCAACTTTAAAATGCTTAACAAAGAACTGTCTAAATTGTCGTGGCCTGCATTTAAAGAAAATATTGAACAAAGCGTTGCACTTTTTAACTTTACTTTACATAAATTATTTGAAAAGCATGTGCCTAAACGCATGTATGTTCCTGAAGAGCAAACGCAGTTATGGTTCACTAAAGAACTGAAAAATTTGAAAAACAGAAAGTCGCGTTGTTTTAGATTACACAAAAAAACCGGTTTACACTCATACTATGTAAAATACTCACTTTTGCGTCACAAGTTCTTTGAATTAAATAAAAAGTGTTATAAAGCTTACTTGTGTAAAATCAAACGGCGTATAATATATAAACCCAAACCATTTTATGACTTCGTAAACTCCAAGCGAAATGTACGTGGGTTTCCTTCCGCCATGAAGTATCAAAATACCGTCTCTAGTGATAATCAAACAATTTCTAACATGTTCGATCAGTTTTTAAATCCAATTATTCCATTAACTCACATGCTAACATTGACTATCCTTTTAAACTATGTCCAATGAACTCAATAAATATCTCAGCAATATCTCCCGATGATGTAGTAGTTTATCTGAAATCCTTAAAGCAGTCCTTCAGTTATGGTCCTGACCAGATCCCTACTTGTATTCTTATAAATTGTTCTAATTATCTCTATGAGCCGGTAACAGCGATATTTAATTTATCTCTTAAAGAGGGCGTTTTTCCAACTATATGGAAGGAATCGTTCATAACCCCGTTACATAAAAGCGGTAGCAGATCTTCAGTGGGGAACTACCGGAGAATAGCTAAGCTTTCTGCAATTCCTAAATTATTTGAAGCAATTATAACAAATCAGTTGACGCATTCTATCTCTTCTAGCATTTCATATAGTCAACATGGATTTTGCAAGGGCAAATCAACTTCTACAAATTTACTCGAATTAACATCCTACATCTCAAAAGCATTTAGTGAAAGCAAAACTGTTGATGTTATATATACTGACTTCAGTAAAGCATTTGACAAAGTGTGCCACTCGTTGCTCATCTACAAACTTGATCTTCTTGGTCTTCCACCTAATTTTCTACGTTAGATCTCTTCATACCTCTATGATAGATCACAAAGGGTAATGTTTAAAAATACTATCTCTGACGTCATTGATGTTACTTCAGGAGTCCCTCAAGGTAGCCACCTAGGCCCGGTTCTGTTCTTGCTTTTTATAAACGATATTTCTACAGATATACAATTTTCCAAAATTTTAATGTATGCAGATGATGTAAAGCTTTACAAATCGTACGTTTCAATTAAAGAAAGGTCTTTGCTACAATCAGACTTAGACAGCATGGCTTACTGGTGTCAAGGAAATCGTATGCCTCTAAATCTTAAGAAATGTAAAGTAATGAGCTTCTCGCGAAGAGCTGTTCATCCCACTTCTTATACAATAGGTAACCATAACCTGGAACAGGTATACAATTTTGTGGACCTTGGTATCACAATGGATCCTAAGCTTAATTTTAATCTTCATATTAATGTGACAGTCAACAAGGCTAAAGGTGTATTTGCATTTGTGAAACGATGGTCAAAAGAATTTTGTGACCCTTATATCACTAAAACCCTGTTTACAACATTAGTTAGGCCAATTCTGGAATACGGTTCGGTGGTTTGGAATTCAAGGTATCAAATTTACTCAGACAAGATAGAGTCAATTCAAAAACAATTCCTACTTTTTGCTTTAAGAAATTTCCGTTGGGATTCTCAATATAACCTTCCACCTTATACGAGCCGATTAAAACTTATTAATCTTCCTACACTTTCCAGCCGCAGGCAAATGCTTGGTACAATTTTTATAGTTAAATTACTAACAGGCTCAATTTCAAGTCCGCTATTTCTTGGCGAAGTTAGATTTAATGTTCCCTCCCGGGTATCAAGACACTTTTTCCCCCTATTTCTGAAAGCTTGTAAAACTAACTTTGAATTGCACGACCCACTCCGTTGCTTATGCCAGGATTTAAACTCTCATTCCAGCACGTTTGATATATCAGATCCGCTTTTCAGCATTAAGACATCGATACTGCCCTCTCTCAATAAATGAATCATTAAAATAAAGACATAAAATCGGCTGATGAATTTAGTTCTGTAGCTGAACAGTTTTAGATCTCGACACTTAACAAACTCCTGCCTATCGTGACTCGGCGCAAAAATTGAAAATACTGGTTCCGTACGTCATGCGGACTGCGCCCCTCGTGCGGATGGACGGGAATGGAGGGTAAAAACCGTTGGGATATTATTATACATACACTTAGCCTAGTAAACATTATTACATGCTCTCGCAGGAGTTTGGGCAATCGATTTAGATATTGGCGTACGTAAACGAACTATGATACATACATAGGGCTACGCAAAGCAGTATAGAGCAACCAATAATTGTTTCCAGTTATTATAATCAATTTGTA
>NW_023475557.1:0-3205 GCF_013731165.1 Rhagoletis pomonella
CATATGTATTTTTTTAAACAAACTTTTTTGCTGAGAACTTATTTAAATTCCAAAAACCGAATGACAACTTGAATTAAAGGAACCAACACTGAAGTGAGTCAAAATGAAAATAAAAGAGCACAAATTTCTATGTAAAGCAAAACTCTCTGGGAATCCTACGAGAGATCTGCTGGTCATATGACCGGTCATCCAAATGGGAGATCTGCAGTCTTTTGGCATCATATTTTACATCAGAATTGAAGGGATTTCTAAAAATTGGATTTTTAAAAATTTGTTCAGAGGGGCCAAAAACAGGATCTACGTGTATATATCTTGTCAGTCCGACTTTCTTCAACTTACGTTTGAATTTCTTTGTCGGGTTTACTATATCGACTGTGGTTGAGATTGCATTCCGATTAAGAATACAGTTTTTTTTTGCCGAGTACCTTTCAAATCATTGGAATTAACTAAATTAATTAAGTAAACAAGTATTAACTTACATTTTTCATTTTAAAATCGCTCCAGTTTGTAAATTTTTAAATTTAACGAACTTGTTTATTAAAATTATCGTCGACAAAAAATCCAACCATGTGCCACAATCATATATTTTTCCTAATTGCAAATTCTTGCTGGCAAAATATTTTCCGGCTCGAATTTAGAAATAGAAATAGTCTTTTTACTCGTGATTTATTTAAATAAAACATGTGAAATTTAGTTGATATGTTTTAGCCGTTTTTAGCCGGTTTTATTTGTCAATTTAGCCGGTTCGTCCAAAATGTTCTGGCAACACTGGTCAGTAGTACCAAACACCAGCATCGAAACATCCATAAATCAATAACTCTTGCCAACAGGTGCTACTTTGGGCTCGGTAGACAATTGAAACGCAGAGCCCTCTCTCGACGAACGAAAATCACGCTCTACAAATTTCTCATCATGCCCGTCCTTCTATAAGGCGCAGAAACTTTAACGATGTCGAACAAAGATGAGAAGGCTTTGGGGGCTTTCGAGAGAAGTATTGTATGTAAGATCTACGGCCCTATTTTCGGAGACGATGGGTATCGGAGAAGATGGCATGACGAACTGTACGAGCTTCTTAACAACATGGACATAGTTAAGCGCATAAAAATACAGCGATTGCGCTGGCTTGGGCATAATGTACGCATGGATGACGGCGCTCAGTTGAAAAGACCCTTTGCCTCGGCACCCATGAGTGGACAACGAAAGAAAGGGCGCTCTCGAACGCAATGGAAGGGCCAAGTGCAGAAGAACATGTCTGCGCTCGAGATAACCAACTGGCGCAAATTCGCACAGGACAGAAGCAGTTGGAGAAGCTTCTTGGTCTCCGCCAAAACCGACAACGGTTGTAGTGCCAAATAAGAAGAATAACATTCTTCTTCATTCTAAATGAACTTGAGATCCAACGCCATAGACAGCGTTGTTCCTTCAGAACACCCTAGAGCAACTCGTCGGATGTCTAACAATAGCCCGAAGGTGTGCAGATATCCTCCACACCTAGGTAGATCAGCTAGATAAATTTTCGCCTAAAACCATAGTTGACACTTGTGAATGGTATATGTATGTCCCCCGGATGTACTGCCTTGCCTGCCTTTTGGAGGATGAGACTGTGAGAATTTGTTTATAGTATGCCTATTCTTATTTATGTTCGCATAACAACAATTAACGACACATATTTTCATCGCATCACATTCGTTACGCCTAATCAACTTAAAAGCAAAAGTGATTATTTTGTTGATACTTTTAATAGGAACGGTCCAACGCCTACACTTTGTAAAGCTCACTAAATAATCTTAATTAATTTGAATATTTATAAGCATGACACAATGTGAACAATGGAACCATGAAATTCATGGAAAGCAAAGAAACCCGGAAAATTTAATCTTAGCTATAGCATGGCGTCAATTAACGCGAGAAAAATGTAGGAACATTTGAATTATTAGTACATATTTTCAACTAAATGAGAATTTCGCGTGAGATATAAAATGCTAGTTAAGCCATCACAAAAGTTCAGTGTCAGTTGAGGTTCAGAATTTAAAGCAATAAATAAACCAAATAAAAGCTAAATGAAGGCACAGGAGCGCGTATTTTTATTTCTGCTGCTAATAGGTCTACTGGCAATACAGGTGTGATGGTGTGATAGAAAAAAAAAATATATATATGGGACGTTCCGCGTCAAACGTGACAAAGCTCTGCCCAAAATTACTTTTGATCCAAAAATTTTTAAATACAAGGGAAATTTAGCATTTTTTTATGTACTTTCGATTGCTGAGTGGCGTTTTTTAAAATTTTGTTCCCAGACGGAGCTACGCGTTCCCTAACCTTAAAAAAATACTGCTTTACGAAATGATCAAGCTGTCAGAAATCACAGGGGCTCAGAAAAATTCCAAACAACAACTATTTTCATGTATTTTGTGCTGATGAACACGAATGTGGTGTGGTATTTTTTACCGATACCTCAAGCGTTCCTCCCTAACCTCAAAAAACACCCCCTAAAATTGCTGTTTCGCGCAGTTGAGGTGTTTATCCTCTGATCGACGTGAGGAAAATTATTGACAGAGACTATTTCATGTATTTTGTGCTGCTGAACATGAACCCGGCAATATTTTTTACCGATACCTCAAGCGTTCGTCTCTAACCTCAAAAAACACCCCCCAAAATTGCTGTTTCACGCAGTTGAGCAGTTTATCCTGTGATCGACGTGATGAAAATTATTGACAGAGAGTATTTTCGTGTATTTTGTGCTGCTGAACACGAATGCGGCGGTATTCTTTACCGATACCTGAAGCGCTCGTCTCTAACCTCAATAAACCATTTAAGATGTCTGTCTTACGCGCTTAATCAATTTCTATAAGAATACGTGTAGAGGAAAATCATTGACAAAGGCTATCTATAAGAATCCGTCTAGAGGAAAATCATTGACGAAGGCACTCAAAAGAATACGTCTGGAGGGAAATCATTGACGAAGTCACTCTAGACGTATTCTTTTGAGTGACTTTGTCAATGATTTTCCTCCAGACGTATTCTTTAGAGTGCCTTCGTCAATGATTTCTTTACCGCGTAAAACAGCAATTTTGGGGGGTGTTTTTTGAGGTTAGGGACGAACGCTTGAGGTCTTGGTGAGAAATACCGCCGAATTCGTGTTCAGCAGCACAAAATACATAAAATAGTCTCTGTCAATAATTTTCCTCACGTCGATCAGAGGATAAAC
>NW_023475558.1:0-3205 GCF_013731165.1 Rhagoletis pomonella
AATGGCTCGACTTCTCGTCCGCGCTCATTGCTTTGATATTAAATTACCACAGTGCTTCCACAGTTACTTATCAGAGTCGGCGGTCTTTACTAGCTGAATTCCAATTGCTAACAAAATTTGTTAATGCCCATGGCTATGCCACGAAGCCCTTTTTTTCAAAATTTGATAAGAAATATAAACGTAAAATTAGACTAAAAATCTATAAAAGGAGTTTATTTGAGAAAAAATTCTTTAGAATAAAATTTTCATGTCAATAAAATCAAAATCTAATAAGTTAATTAATAATGTGTTAGAGACTTATGAACTTTTTTTAATTTAATTTAATTAAAATTTCGAAATTGTATTGACCCAAAAAACGCCGAGACACGTTGATTTAATTTTGGATCCTAGAGCATGGATCTGTGTACCATTTTCCCATATCAGATTATTTTCCCAAGATATTTTAATTTTTATGAAAAAATGTATGTTTAGCAAGGAAAAGATAACAAACCTTTGGAAATTTTTTTATATATATTAAAGCTGTTCTTTTGCCAAAAAATCAAGTTACTAACGATGAAAATCGACCGATAAATAAATAAGTTTTGAATGGTCAAATGAAAGTATGCAATAATTTTTTGTATGAAGTAGGAACGGGAAATAATGTTACTCATACGCCATATCGTACATGGCCGTAACCGTAAATACTCTTTGGAAAATGTTCTGATATGAAAAAACGGTACACAAATCCATGATCTAGGATCCAAAATTAAATTTACGTGTCGCGGCGTTTTTTGGGCCTTTGAAAAACTTGAAATTTTCCATAGTCTTATAAAAATAATTTTTCCTTCCTATAGTAAACAAAAATTTTTAATACAACATCGAAGTTTTAACTCATCATCATCACCTCGTTTGAAAGGTATTTAAAACATCTTTCGTTTGATATACATATTTTTATAAAACACCCAGTAACCATAATAGACACAGAAAGGGAATTCTAGTTACCTCCTCTTTTCCCAAGGTTGCGGTAGCCCCAGTTGGTGCACATCAGAAGGAGAATTTTATTTGGTAAGGGTTATAATCCTACAGCGCGGCCGAGGGCCGCCTACGCTGAAAGAAATTCTACGAAAAAAACCTGTGCACGCCACTTCTATTTTTAGTTTTTTCTAGCGAAACTTGTTCCTATTCGCCTGTATAATATTCTTACGCTGCACACATAATACTCATAATTGCAATTAAACTTATAAAATAATATAACTTATTCGCCTTTATAATATCCTTACGTTTTGAACTTTTGGCAACACATCTTGAAACGTATTCCGGCAAAACTTACTCACACGTGCGGCCATCTCCGTTTCGGTCATTGTCCATACATACATACATACTAATTCGGATTTCTAAAGGAAAGTAAAGAAATTTATAAGCGTCTTTCTGGTCGTTAAATAATGAAATTAATAAAATATAAAATAGATACACGCTCAAAGAGCTTAATCTAGTTGGAATGTCTGTTTTCTGCAAACTTGCATTTGTTTGAAATGGTTTGTTATCGTACATTTTTTTAGGTGAAATTTTCAACATTTACAACAAATTTCTCGTAAACTATGAGTTTCCTCGCCGTCCGGTTTTCAGTTTTGTGATGTGTGCGACCCCCTCTACCCCACAAAAAAGTCATTTTGTTCAAAGCGTGGTGCACTCTCGCAAAGTTGTCCCACACATTTTTCAAACCAGTCACAGAAGAACAGATTAAAAATGAATTACAAAAACTAAAATCCATAACCGCTAATGACGTTACAGGTTCTCCCAATTCTGAAGCAATCAGAAGAATAAGAATGAAGAATTCTTTGGAAAACAACTTTGTTTAAACAACGATCTATTATGGCAAGAATGATGGATTGTGAAGATGAAAGGCAGGAGGATACATCCGACATTTGCAGCCCCGATGCAGTTCTCAAAGAGGTTATTGCACCACCAAAAAAAAAAAAAATAAAATATAACTGAGTCTTTTCAACTGGTGCTGCATCAATCGAAAAGAATTTACAATTTTGTCAAGTTTCAAGTTTTTCAAGTTTGTCTCCTCGAGCGAGTAGTTATTGAGTGGTGGTGGTGTGATTTATGATCCTTTAAGAAAAGTCAGCAACATTACTTTTTATAAACTACAGTGTTCCTATTTTTAAATTCAAGTACTAAATGAAAAAAAAAAACATTCTCCTAAATCACCTAATTTACTCACCTCAATTATTTCTTAAAAATACTTGACATCCACATTCGCATCCGCGGATGTATAAAATTACACATTCGCAACATCCCCACTTTCCAAATGATATCTCTTAATAGTTATTCACCACCACCTGCCGAGAGTTGCTATTAAGTGTTTGTCGCTAACTGAGCACTCGATGAAACTTTACTTTGAAAAAATGCGCAGGGCTGTCTGCATTTCGAAGCATTTCTTCCGTATTTCTGATGATACCAAGAAACCATCTGCGCTGTAGACGACGATGGACTTGATGAATTATTAATATGCTTGCGAATTTCCTGAATCTCCGTTGAGTTGGCGATCTCGTCTCAAAGCTAAATGTCAGTCGTGGAAGCGACGGCTTCTACTTGTATTCCAACTAAGTTTGCTGCTTCAACTATTGCACTCGTGATCTTAAGTTTTCTTGCAATGCTTTCTGATGAGGCTGATTGTGGACTGTGCGACAGACGGAAGGCGGCTTATCCACAAATCCAGCAATGAGCTGTCACTCCACGATGATCCTGCTACTCTGCATGTCAGACAAAAGCTCGCTGGCCTTTTTATCACCCAACGGCATCTCCTGGAGCACTCTTTGCAATCGCCTGGGTTGACTCTAACTGAATCGTTCCATGAGTTTGGTTTTAATGTACTCGTATCTGGTTACAGCAGGTGCAGCCTCAACGACGGGACGTAAGCTGATGAGCTTGCTCGGTGGTACACTGGCTAGAACGATTGCATATTTGCGGCTATCTGCTGAAACTCCTGTAGCGTTGAACCAAAAGTCCAGGGAGTAAAAGAAAACTTCTATGTCTCTTTCGCTTATTGTTGGAATATGAATGCGAGGACTAGATACGCCGTTCACATCAGCCGCTTCGATGTTTGGTTCGAGCAATGGCTCGACTTCTCGTCCGCGCTCATTGCTTTGATATTAAATTACCACAGTGCTTCCACAGTTACTTATCAGAGTCGGCGGTCTTTACTAGCTGAATTCCAATT
>NW_023475559.1:0-3204 GCF_013731165.1 Rhagoletis pomonella
TTTTTTTGCGCAGTGTGCGTAAATTACGAGTCCAAAGTCAAATTTTCCTAATATAAGAGCCCTAATTACATTTACGAGTGTAGTTATATGAACTAAAGAATACTTAGAACCAATTGATTAGATCGCTTAGTATGTTAGAAACAATTATTTTTACTTGCGTCAAGGCCTTAGTCTTAGATAAAATTAAAATATCAGCGTAAAGGTGCCCACACTCACCTACGTGTACGTATGCCGTGTCTGTTTGACGTAAAACATAAAAAATTTACTACAGTTGATGGAGAGAGAGAGAAACACGCGTAAAGGTCGAACGTACACGGTGGTGAGTTTTCATTTACATGGCGCTCTTATAAGTTTGATCGTGTCAGCTGACACGTTAACGTACGTTGGCGTCAGTGACATGATCAAACTTATGAGAGCGACATGTAAATGAAATCTCACCACCGTGTACGTGCGACGTTTACGCCACAGTATTTACAGTAATAAACCTTTTCGCAGTTTTTCACCAATTGGTCCCCGAGGAGTACTTTTGGGTTGTGTGCAGCGTTTTCGTTTTGCGAGCACGGCAACACTTACTGTGGGGAATTTCGCCTGATGATTAGAAAAAGGTCTTCACGAGGATAAAATCTATATAATTATGTTATTTATGAACAAAATGTGGGTTAAGTATAGTATCAATGCTTACTTAAGAATAATATCAATAGTTAAGTACATAATTAACGCTTGTGTTTCTATAAACTGGCAACTCACATCGTATTGTTTATTAAAAAACGTGAATTTTGTGTATTTATCAATGAAAACTCTAAATTTCCGAATATATTTAATCTTTATTCCAAAAAAAAAAACAAGGTTTAGTTATAGAGACTCCAATGTCTGCCAGCGCATTCGCACACCCAAGTTTGAGCGGAACTCCCCAAAAATACTTAACATCAAAGTATAGAATATCAAAAATATGAGTCATACACACATACAATAGGAATTGCTATCAATTGCTACCTTACAAATTCAAGACACGCATTTGGTTGGAGAGTGCGTTGGTTATGGCGGTCATAAGTTCAGCCAACACATTCAATGGTCCATTACCCGGAGCTGTTCCAATATTCATCATATTTTAGTGAGCCTCAGAAGCCACTGCCTCTGGCTACAAGCTGGATATCTGAATATTGGAAAATAAATAGCAATTATCTTTTTAAAATTATTAGAAAAGTGTCTGTTTACAAAATTACCTGTGCCACTCTGACTTAGTACGGTTGTTGCTCCCTTTCATACCACAATAATTTTGTATGCAACTCTGAATCAGCAAAATTCATGCTCTTCTCATTATCAACCCTGATCAGATTTTACCCCCGAGGAGTACTCAAAAAGGTTTATTACTGTATATACTGTGGTGCGTAGAGCTGGGATACTATTGATAGTAATATCGATAGTTGAAAACTGTCGTCACTATCGATAGTTTTTGAAAACTATCGATGTCGGTTTTAGCAAGACTTCACAATGTCTCTTCTTTACATCTCTACACATTACATTAATTTTTTTATGCAAGAAAATTCACAACACAGTCGGCAAAAAAGAAAAATTAAGTCATTGGGATTTTTAGCAACTATAAGCTTACACTGAGTTGTAGTAAAATTTAATAAGCTATAAAACTGCTTATAAAAAATTTTTATGGAAATTCGAATTAAAACGCTTGAATTTTTAATTATTTTGTAGTTTTTTATGTTTTACACAACTTTTATAAAAAATTAGTAGACACTAAATAAACAAAAAAATAGTCAAAAGTGCTAAGAAATGTTTTTGTGCTTTTATTTTGTTGCAGTACTATATTCGTTTTCTTATAATATGGTAAAATCTTAATAATTTCCCTTGTCTGGATTTTTATATGCGCCTCCGTATTTGATCTCAGTTGAACTTTTATAAGTATGAGTTGTCAATTTAAACGAATGTCTTTTATTTTGTTTGTTTTGTAGTATTATAAATGTATTTTTATAGCCAATTTCACTTCTTTGCACTTCAAAAGGGACAAACAAAATCCGAATTTGATTTTGCCATATAAAAAATAAATTCAGATTTTGCCTGTCGCTATTCAAGGGGATGCAAGTGTACGTATATAAGTTATATAATTCAGACGCATAAATTAATAAGTTTGATTTATCATTATAAAAAGTTCTTTTTGATGCACTCAAATTTAAAAAAAATATACAATCTCTTGAGCGTTTCAATTCAATACCTTTCACAACGATAGTACTATCGATACTATCGATGTTTTCAACTATCCTTTCGGAAACTATCGAGTGGCGGTACTATCGATAGTATCCCAGCTCTAGTGGTGCGAATTATCAGCGTTTTTGACAACTATTACGTAGTGATTGAACTTTTTCGAAAAGTATCGATACTAGTACTGATTTAGAATACTCTAAAGAAGAATCGATGCCAGTACTCATGATTGCAAAAAAGTATCGATAATACTCGTACTTCCAAGTATTTTTAGGGCAAACGCGAAAAATTAACAAAAATCAGTTTGCTTTGCTTTCATGACCTCTTCCATTTGTAACTTGAGAGACACTGCTGAAACCTGATCTAACAAAGATTTCTAAAGAAGTTTTTGAAATAAACTTGCAATAAGTTTACTTCTAAAAATAGCTGTGTTTTATTTGTCCAGAAATTTAAGCTATTAGCTTATTTTGTATGGAGGACTTACCCAACATAATTATATTGGCTTATGAAAAGACTTTTCCAAAGCTCTTGACTCGGTTAGCCATGACCTACTTTGCTCTAAACTTAGGAATTACTTTGGGTTTAGTGAACTTGCTGTCTGATTAATGACAAGCTACTTGTCCGGAAGAGCTCGGAGAGTAAAAATTGGTTATGAAGTATCCGAACTTAGACCGCTAACAACGGGTGTACCCCAAGGCTCTATTATGGGACCATTACTAGTTAGCATGTTCATTAATGACATATTTAATACTTGTCAACATGCAAAAATGCATGCTTAAGCGGATGACATTCAAATTTATTTGTCAGGGGCTCATGACGATGTGGTTAATTTGGTCGCGGATTTCAATAGTGATTTGTCGTCTATATCTTCATGGTCTGTGAAAAACGGTCTATGTCTTAATAGTGAAAAATCATTTGTTTTACCAGTATGTAAAAGAAATATTACTTGTAATGTGATGCCTTCTCTGTACATTGGTGATAAGTCCCTTAAGT
>NW_023475560.1:0-3204 GCF_013731165.1 Rhagoletis pomonella
CAGGCATTAGGGTCTGTATAGCTATACAAACCTTGTTTTTTTTTTAATAACCCCTTAAATATATTCGGAATTTAGAAATTTGTTTGATAAATTCACAAAATTCACGTTTTTTCATAAATATATAATCTTACAATGGACTTTTTTATTTAAAACTTAAATTTAAGAAACCTCCATTCAGTGCTATAATTACGATTTGAGCTTTCCAGTTTATAAAACACAAGCGTTAATTATGTACTTAACTATTGATATTATTCTTCATTAAGCATGAATATCAGCATAAATTAAAGATGAATATTATACCTAACCTTTATAAAAAACACATAATTATGTATATTTTATCCTCGAAAAAGGTTTATTACTGTATATACTGTGGGGTCAAGTGAAAGTAAGCATAAACCAGTTTCTGCAAGCGTAAGTAAACTACCGATCAATAGAAAGACGCGTAGAGTATTTACTTTGCCTTCCGCAGCTACTACGAGTAAAAGGGTTCTACTGGTAGTACTTGAGTATTTTCGAAGAAAACATACATTTTCCTTTTGTTTTTACTATTACACTTTGCCACGGCACACTTCATTTTGCTTTGTAATGTCTCAATAATAGTTTAAAACCACGCAGAAATATTAACGCACATATATTAAAATTGTTGTTTGGTTTTTTCGTATGCTCACAATCAACAATTGCATCAAGATGACGTCACGCACACAGCTGATTCTGTCAAAATCACAAAGAGCGGAATGGCGGTACCGCGATTGACGCAATCTCTATTTCTCTCAATCGTGCGTATGTGCATAGATACATATGTGCATAGATACATATATAAGTGTCCGCATATATTTTTTTCTCGTCACTTGCTCTGTCGCTTCACTGCAGCACTGAAACCTTGGGGTTTGAAGATTGCGCAAATTGATGTGAAAATTTCAATTTCATATTAAATATATTTATGTATGCATGTACATATGTACATGTGTAAAATGTAGTTTCGTTTTAAAAAAATCGCATAAAATTTTTCTTTCGCCATTCATACACCTCTAATTTTAGTATTTATTTAAAAAAACTCAATGCAATTCAAAAACTATCTCTTGCATTCGGTTTTACTCAATACCGATTTGAGCTGTCGCACAGTGTTATCAAAAAAAAAAAGCTATCAATGGGTAGGTTCAGAAGGCGCGGCAGTTGAGCGGAACCGTTGCTAAAAAAAAAATCAGTGATCGTTATACGTCTTCTGAACGACTTGATACATTAGCTGTCAAATTCAACTCTCAAAGGTACACACCAACATGTTGCCTCAAATGATCAGAAAAATATTACGATCATCTAACATGCAACTATTCAGTTGATCAGAAGTACGCGACAACGTGTTCAGAAGGTGCAATCGCAACAGTTACTGAGCTGTTGCGCCTTCTGAACGTGTCCAATGAAAATTCGTTTCTCTTGAAATCAAGTTATATGGCTGCGTAACGAAATTTTTTTATTTGTAAAGGCTCTCAAGAAAAACTAAAATATAAAATTATGCACAATAATTGGAAAATAAATTTGCTTCTATAAAAAATTTCTTAAATCAGTATGCAGCTCTTAAGAAAAAAATGCTCGTACATCCCATCGCTACCATGTCCAACTGTCGAATGTGAAAATCGGCACTTTTCAAAATTTTGATTTTCCACTAAAAATTTTATTTCGTATAGCAGCATTGTGTAAGTTGTTGTTTTTGACAACTTATTTGTTGGTTAATGACTGCAAATAGTTTTATAGAAAATTAGAAGCGAGCAATAATACTTTCATAAAAATTTAAGTACATGCATAGATTTAAAAAGCTGCTTAGATACAAATGTTTTATGAAAATGTCACATTAAACAACTGTATAAATCTACGTTATTTTTTATAAATAAGGCCGTATCTTTCAATTTCGCTGACCAGCGCCGCAAACGATATCAACTAGTAGGCTAACAACCAGAATTTAAATTTAATACGCAAGTACTTACAGTACTACAAGTATACAGAGAGTAGATTTCCTACTCCCTTTTAGCAGCAGCAAATATCTCTCGTACGCGATGAGTGAAAGTAGAGTACCTACTTTGGTGGAGTAATAGCAAGTACGTCAAGTATTTACTCTCTCAACGTCAAGTAGTGTATGTATGAGGAAAAAGAGTTACAATGTGTTGGGAGTAGAGTACAATGCAAAGAGTACTTATTGAACGAAATGCGGCAAATACACTTGCGCTGGACTTTAATAAATAGTTACTAGTGTAAATAATACATATGTATATGGTGGTAAGAATTTCCTAGAAAGAAACGATGAAACAGGAACAGTCGTGCGGAAACCCAGGTCAATATCTGCTGGAAGTGCTGGTTTAAGTATACTGCCTTGCTTTTTCCTTGGCTAAATAGATACTTTCAAAATATAAATCACATGAATTATATATCCACTGAGAAACCCCGGTTGGCATCAAACTTTATATTTTTAAATAACTATGCGCACACCGAAACAACTCGTGGTGATGGCAAAACTGAAACTGAGACAAACAAGTCTGGGCATGTCATAGCACACACTTTTCTTTCTCTACCTAGCGCAGTGATCGACATGCCATAGCTTACTGAGCGCTCTGTGACCACACGCGTGTTTCAATGATTTCCGCGCACACAGCCTCATTCATTGAATCGTTTTTATGCAATGGTCGGCATACTAGCGCATTCAAACGATTCAATAAGTGGGACCAAGAATGATAGAATACAAGATTGCGCCAATCGAGCTGAGAGCAACTGGCCGTGACGTCAAAAAATACCAGAATGAGAGAGCAAGACGAACTCGACAAGAAAAAGAGGAAGCATCGAACAAAAGGCAGTATTGCCAAGTTTTGAATTTGAAAAAGCACCTAATTTTTATTGGTATATTTTATGGACTTTATATACATAAATAATTTTATTGTAAGGATTCCGATTCAAATTAATAAAAATCAATGTTTCTTGCACGACTGTCGATTTCTTCTGGCATGATTGAAGGTGCTGCCACATATTTTGTTGTCACTTATGTCACTGTGCCATGATTTTGTTAAAATTTTTGTAATGCTGCTTACCACACTTACGATTGCTATAAATTTTGCTTCCATTTTTTTAAGAATTTCTTATTTGGTGTCTTCAAAATAAAAACAAAGGCACCAAGAACGCACCAAGCACCAAACTCAAAAATTTTCGCGTTTTGAATACCCA
>NW_023475561.1:0-3203 GCF_013731165.1 Rhagoletis pomonella
GATTTAGATACACAAGTAGTTATAAGAAAAATGAATCAATAGATGATTTGAAAATATTTCTCGGCAACGAAAAATCAATATTTAGACTCTATGAGATCAATTATATAAATAGGCAATCATGTTTCCTTTACACCCCTTTTACGGCTAAACTATACTTCTAAGGTATAAGCAATTATATATCATTAGAAAGGTATTTTGATGCTGATGTGCAGGCAATTTTTAAAATTTCAAATTAGTTAAAAATAGAGCGAAAAAATCAATTCAAAAGTCACACCAATACCAATGCCATACATGCACATGGTTGGGGCGGAAATGCCCCCTAAATGTATGCTTTAATGTTGATAGTGAATTACAGAAACGCTAAGCAGCAGTATGTATGTACATGAATAGATAGACTCAAACAAGGAAGAAGGTAAAGTTGAGTATGGAGAAGAAGAAAGTGATAAATACAGAAATTAAAATAAAAGTAAAGAAACCTAAATATAAAGACAAAGAGGAAGGAAAATTTAAATACCTAACCTAATAACAATGGTGGGGGGTGAATATGTAAATGAAGAAAAGAATGGACATATTTAGATCAGGATAAGAAAAGATAAAGATGAAGATGAAGATAAGGATAAAGATCATAACCCCTTAACTTAACTTAACTCACTTCAACTCATCTCACCTCCGCTTAAAAACTTACTCCACCTGAGCTCACCACACATTCATTCACCACACATTCATTCACCACACATTCATTCACCACACCTTAATTCCCCACACCTAAATCCACCACACCTTAATTAACCACACCTTAACTCCCCACAAGTAAATCCACCACACCTTAATTCACCACATTATTTCACCACACCTCAATTTTCTCACCACACCTTAACTCACCACACTTCAACTCACCACACCTTAACTCCCCACACCTAAATTCACCACACCTCAACTCACCACACCTATTGAGCCCACTACACCTGAATTCACAACGCCGTAACTCCCACACCCAATTCCACCACACCGCAGCTCACCACACCCAATTTCACCACATGACATGTTATCACTTGATATGGCATCAATGACAACATCATTTGGCACAAAGTGAACCAAAATAAACAAGAATTTTAATCCTATGTAATGAAATATAAAATAATAGCGGCGTCCATATGTTTTTTGGTTTTTGGTATCTTATCTTATATACAAATAGGCTATCATGTTTTCTTTACACCCCTTTTACGGCTAAACTATACCTCAAAGTTACAAACAATTATGTATCATTAGAAAGGTATTTTGATGCTGTTGTGCAGACAATTTTTCAGATTTCAAATTGGTTTAACATAAAGCGAAAAAATCAATTCAAAAGTGACACCAACACTAATGCCGTACATGGACATGGTTGGGGCGGAAATGCCTCCTAAATGTATGCTTTAATAATGATACTGAATTAAAGAATTCTGCTAAGCAGCAGTTTAGGAATCAGATTTATGAAGATTAAGATTCATGCAAGGATGGAGGTAAAGTTGAATATGTAGAAGAAGAAAGGGATAAAGGCAAAGATTAGAATAAAAGTAAAAAAACCTAAATAAAAGCGAAGGGTAATATAAGATGAAGATGAACATGAACATGAACATGAAGGTGAAGATCAACATAAACATAAACATTAAAAGCGATAGAGACAAAAATAGAGAGGAAGAAATTGATAGGGATAAAAAGGAAATACAACTGAAGAATATGCGATGATATAATGTGGTGTGTTATGCTACATATGTTATGTTATGCTAAGTACTAAGCTAAACTCCCCTCCACTTAACCCATTCCAACTAATGTTATTTCAGCTCAACTCACATAAACTATCCTTAATTTTAGTGGTTGAATTTCAACCGCTGGGCGAACACTAGTCTTGTTAAATTCTGTCAGAGCGCGGAAAATCGGATCAAAATGGTAATAGTTAGCCTTAGTAGCACGCAAGTAAAACGGCAGAGATGAGCGTAGAAATCTGTGAGGCACATTAAAGGATATCTTCTCCAGAAGGACCGAACAATCCAAAGAGCCAAAAAACCAAATCAAAAACGAACATGAGCAACTGGACAATTCTTCTAGTTTCAAGAGTTTGTAGGTGAATAAGTTTACAACAGGAAAAATATGAGGGCATCGGGTCATCAAAGTTAAGGGAACTTAACGCAAAACGAACAAATTTTCTCTGCACTCTTTCGAGTCTGGCGGCATGACAGCCCTAAATGGGGTTCCATATAATAGAAGCGTACTCTAGTTTTGATCGTACTAAAGAGATAAATAAAGCTTTCCTGGTGTATGGATCCTTAAAGTCTTTCGCATATCTACGCAGGAAAGCCAGGTTACTGTAGGCTTTTGGAAGAAATTTAATGTAACAATGTATTTTATAATTACGAAAAAATAGTTATGGAATTGAAAAATAACTGATAATTACTATAAAATGATACAAGAGTAATAAAATGATACAAGAATAATAAAAATAACGATTTGGTTTGAGCCAAAAAATTTATTTTAACTAAATATTGTATATTTTAATATACAATGTAAATTTTAAATATGCATGGAGGAGTATTCTACGACCATTCTTCTTAATCTTTCTTGGTTCTTCTTTCACGTTGATTTTGTAGCGGTTCCAAACGTTTAAGAAGTCTCTATGAACTGATTCCCTGGCTGCTCCGACCACAATCAAAATTCCTCGCCATCCAAAAAATGCAAGGAATGCTCAAGAGGTTCAAAAATTACGTGAATTTTCAATGTCACAGAAACTTTTTTACTGGCATAAGCTTTTTCAGTTCTTTAATGAATTTATCTAAATCCTGGCCGGGTGGTGACATAGAACAACAAAAATCCACAATTTCGTTCATAGCTTTGAAAGCAGAAATGAAAGGTGTAAGTGAAAATTTGCCAACATTTGAATAAATTTCTGGATCATCTAGCGCATCTGAATTTTGCAGAAGTTGCTTTTGTAAGTGGCGGAACTAATCCGTTCCTTGTAACACATGTAATTCAGGAATTGGACATTTTTTAATAACAAGTACATTATCATCTTCTTTGAGGAGATCTGAGTGATTTTCCATTGCCAGTTTCTTATTTTCACCTCCAAGTACAAACTGCTCATGATCATTTTTTTAATTTCCATAAGTGTTTTAAAGTACGACGACATGTTCAGACACTTCAAAGTTTGCATTTACATGCTTTTTTTT
>NW_023475562.1:0-3203 GCF_013731165.1 Rhagoletis pomonella
TTTTTTTCCTATTATTTTCAAACCTCATTGTGACCATTTTGCGCACCACACTTGAGCCGCACTGCGTCACATTGACGTTTTTATTGGTCCTTAGGAGCCGTGAAACCAACGTACAGTCCACATTAGAAGAAAAAGCGAACCCAAAAAGTAATTGGGCCACTTCTACGAAAAAGGAATTTGGTCACATCAAGCTGCACATAACAGCGATCCTGCTACAGCCACAGCCACACTAATTCGTGCCACGAACCAGAAAAACACTGATAACATCATCGTCCAACAAGCAGTTTCACCAGCTACTAGGAAACTAAGGTACGTGGTTACAAATTCAAGTGCACAAAAAAAATTACCAGATATAACCTCAAAGTGAATCCAAGCGAGTTGAAGTGATTTGTGAGAAAAAACAAAAAAAAAAAAAGTTGAACTTGTGCAAATAACCGCAGTGAAGAGTGTCCATCGACATTAACAGTTCGTAATTGGTGCACCGTGCAACCTACACATATCACAGTGAACAGTGGCATATATGTAACTTAAATATCAAAGTGCAGCACACATTGCTTTCCGACTCACTACATATTGCAACAATTTTTTGGTATTTTGCCACTTGCCACATTCGATTTGCTACTCGAGTTAACAAAGCGCCGATAAATTTCACTTTCAATTTCGTTGTGCATAAGCAATTTAATTCGTGCAGCACATTTCTTAAATTTGCATTACACTGATTCACTGTGTTTGAGGTCACATAACCTCAAATTTTTAATTTCCTTCACATTTTTTTTCACAAAAATCACTTCACCACGCTAAATTCAGTCCATTTGCGAAATATTTGCTGGTAAAAATTTAAATTAAGTCCATTTGGATTAGTTTTGACGACGTTGCGATGGGTGTACACACGAATTTGTGCATACATATATGCTTATACATATATATATATACCTTCGTCGGCAGTGTTGGGTGGCGAGTAGCACATAAACATATATATACATACATATGCTTATCACTTTTCTGAAAAAAATAAAAAAAATCATCAATTTTCTGAAAGAGATATCAATTTTAAATCGTAGTGTTTTCTTGACTGCTTCTGGGTTTTGGCTCGTAGAGTTTAAACAAGCTACGTTGGTACTCTTATACTCTTTTCGACAATTTGGCAAAAGTTTCGCTGTGCATTTATACATATACGACAGTTTGGAATATACATGGTCTATTCCTATTTATAGTGAACATACTTATTTCGAAAACTACAACAAATTTTAATTCGTAAAGAGTAATCTGAAGATCAATTACCGCAATGGAGACCTTTATTCGTTTGGCAGAATCTGTAATCGAATTTGAATCAGATTACAATAGCACACCAGCCACAGAGCAAAACAAACACGGCCTTGCAATACAGTAAGACGAACTAAAGGCTTTGTGGGAAAAGACCAAAGTAGCTTATGACGCGATCATAAATAAAGAAGGAATTTCTAAAGATGACATTAAAGCAATTAGACGGAAACATAAGGGCTCGTTTTCCAGCTATGTCAAATGCATGTCGGTAATGGCTAGTCAGTCTGAGACGCTTGTAAATGCAGAGAAGGATGTACAAGATCAGTCGGTTCGTGAACACAATATGCACCTTCCTCCGTGTGACACAGATGTGTTCAAGGGCGACTATCTGTCATGGCCATCGTTCCGTGACATGTTCACATCTTAAACAAGCGGCTCACCCCTGTTGAGAAACTATTTCACCTGAATCAGAAGACTCAAGGGGAAGCCAAAGACATAGTAAGAAAATGTCCACTCACCAATGAAGGTTTTCAAACGGCCTGGAATAACCTGTTTGAGAGATATGAAAATAAGCGTATCCTCATAAATACGCAACTAAAAATTCTTTTCAACCTAATTTCCATAGATAATGAGTGTGGTAGCTCACTGAAGAAGTTGCAGCGCGATATAAATAATTGTTTATCAGCGCTCAGGAGCCATAATATTGACATCTCGAATTGGGATGCAATTATTGTATATCTATGCTCAACTAAACTTCCCGACTGTACGCTGGCTCTATGGGAACAAACCATAGATCACAAGAAAGATTTACCAAAGTGGGAAGACATGGACAAGTTCCTATCGAATAGGTTTCAAACCTTGGAAACCATGTCAGGCATAAAGGGCACAAAGTCTGTAAAAGCGTCAAAGCCGCAAAACACCAGACATCCCTCAGAAGCCCCCACAAAAAGACTTGGCGCGTTCCAAACAAGCGTAACCAAGTACACATGTAAAATGTGCCAAACAAATGAGCACAAATTACGCCGCTGTTCCCATTTCCTAAAGCTAACGCCAACTGAAAGGATAGAGTTTGTAAAGAGCCACAATGCTTGCCTGAATTGTCTGAGTTCTGGACATACTGTGTCAAGATGCACAAGCCCTTTCAATTGCGGCACGTGTCACTCGCGACATCATACGCTCCTTCACACCCAGACAATTCCGCCAAAGGCAACACCGCCTCAAACGCCACCGAGCTCTGCCAAAGATGTTGCCTCAACCTCGCAACAAGCTGCAGCAAGGCGTAACTTCAATAAAACTAACTCCGGTAAAAGCAACAACGTTAAGTCTAATTATGCAAATATGAACTCAGGTGTACTTTTAGGAACGGCTCGTGTAAATATACGTCTCAATGGTACAGATTTTTCAGCACGAGCACTCATTGATTCTGGTTCGGAGTGTTCCTTTATAACAAAACGACTCAAACGCAGAATCAACCCGCCATCTAAGAAGATGTATGCCAAAGTTTCAGGCATAACGAATTCAACCTCTGCTCAGGTCAAGGAGGCATGCAACATAGAACTACGGTCCCCTGTTGACCCACTGTTTAGTCTACATGCAACAGTGGTCGTGCTGACAAAATTAACTGGAAATCTTCCATCCTGCCATATCAGCGCTATGACTATGCAGGCATTTCCAGATCTGATTTTAGCAGATAAAAGGTTCTACGTTAACGAAGAAGTAGACCTAGTACTTGGCGGATACATTTATCCCCAAATTATTTTGTGCGGCTTGAAGAAAAATGTTCTCAGTACACTTCTTGCCCAAGAAACCGTGTTCGGTTGGATTTTAACCGGTCGCACAGAAGCACCAAATCCAACAAACAACATAGTTTCTTATCATAGCGAAGTTGCCTTGGATCAACAACTAACAGCTTTCTGGGAACTAGAAGATATACCGAAAAA
>NW_023475563.1:0-3202 GCF_013731165.1 Rhagoletis pomonella
TCCCTTATGAAGTGATATTGAACATCAATATGCTTCGTTCGCTTGTGGAATACCGGGTTTTTGATTAATCGAATCGCGCTTATATTGTCCATGTATAACTTGATTTTAAAATCGGTTTTCATCGACAGTTCGGCCACGAGCGATTTAAACCAAACGAGTTCTTTGACTGCCTGACACGCAGCTACATACACCGATTCTGTTGAAGAGGTTGATACTGACTGCTGCCTGATTGATGCCCAACTAATTACACCCGAACCAATATGGAAGACATAGCCACTTGTTGACTTTCTCGTGTCTGTGTCTCCAGCGTAGTCAGCGTCGCTATAACCAACGAAATCAAACTCACTGTCGCTTTTGTAAAGGATGCCTGTGTTCAATGTGCCCCTTATGTACTTCATAATTCGTTTTACCGCATTGACGTGTGTTGCGCTTGGTCGCTCCAAATATCGACTTACGACACCAACAGCATAACTGATATCTGGCCTTGTTCCGATTGCCAAATACATCAAGCTGACAACGGCTTCTCGATATGGAAACGCCTTTTCGTGCTCGTCGTTGATAAAATCACCAAGTTTTTGATTGCAGTCCATCGGAGCTGATACCGTTTTACAATCCATCATGTTAAAACGATTTAGCACTTTCTTGGCGTATGTTTTTTGGTGTATGCGAATTGAACTATCGGGTAACTGTTCAATTGCGAACCCGAGAAAATACTTGGCTTCAAATACTTTTACTTCGAAATGTTGTCGTAAGTATGAAATGATCACATCAATTTCGCTCTCGTCGTTTGTGGCTAACAAGCCATCATCCACATAGATGGCGATAATTGTCATTCTATTGCCGTTCTTACGAACAAACACGCACGGATCTGAACTGCTTGGCCTGAAATCGAGTTTGCGAATGAAGAGGGTGAATTTTTGGTTCCAGCATCACGAAGCTTGCTTAAGTCCATACAAGCTTTTGATTAACTTGCACACGCGGCCACTTTTGTCTTCATAACCTACTGGTTGTTTCATGTAAACACTTTCCTTCAGTTCGCCGTACAAAACTGCTGTTTTAATATCGAACTGAATTAATTTCATTTTGTGACTCGCTGCCAAAGCCAGAATTAATCGAACAGACGTGTATTTCACTACTGGACTAAAAGTCTCTTCATAATCGATACCATATTGTTGTGTGAAACCACGAACAACTAAACGAGCGTTAAATCGTTCGATTGTGCCATCAGGGTTTTCCTTCACTTTAAATACCCAACGGTTGTCAATTACCTTTTGATTTTCCGGAGGCTCAACAAGTTTCCAAGTGCAACTTTTCATCAGGGATTTATATTCCTCGTCCATCGCACGCTTCCACTGTCGTACTTCATTTGAATTAATTGCCTCATCATACGACCGTGGTTCACACATTACTGCCGAATAGCCTGATTCGATCAATCGACTTGGTGTATTAACCTTTGGTCGCAAATTATATCGCTCGCTGTGTCGCGCTTCATGATCATCACATGTCCCCTGATCATTTGTTAAAACATTTTCTTCGTGGGACGCGATTTCATTTGCTTGTTCGGACACTTTCTCACAATTATTGCCGGCCTCATTATCTTCAATTTCTGATTCTTCGTGAATCACATATTTGTCAATTCGCTTCTCGTTGAATCGAATATTGCAGCTCATAAAAACTTTTTCGCCACATGGATCATACAACCGGAAGTTTTTCGTTGTGGGCTCGAAACCAACTAAATAGACCTTTTTTGCTTTTGGATCCCACTTCTTACGACCCGTTTGCTTCGGAATCTGCACAAAAGATTCGGTTCCAAAAATCTTGACGTGACCCAAATATGGTTTGCGATCAAACCATTTTTCATATGGCGTGCTACCAACGCAATTGCTGTTTGTTGTGCGATTTAACAAATATGTCGCTGTGCGTACTGCTTCCGGCCATAGTGATTTCGGCAAACCACTTGCGATGAGCATCGTTCTCGCGCTTTCTTGGACAGTACGATTGTCACGTTCGATGCGACCATTTTGCTCGGGAGTGTACGGGGCGATGCCTTCAAGTTGTATACCTTCATTTCTTAATAGGTTTGTTAGCACTTTTCGATTGAAAAATTCGTTGCCATTGTCGAACCGAAAATGTTTGATTTGCGCACCATTCATATTTTTAGCACGTGGCACTAATGACTTCAAGTGACTGTAAGTTTCATCTTTTGATTTTAGCAAAAACACAAAGCGAAAACTAGTTGCTTCATCTTTCACTAGGCGTATACCGCCTACTCCATTAATTTCACTCGGACCGCACAAGTCTACATGCATATATTCACCTCTGGTTGATGCTCGCTTAACGGATGTTTTGTGTGTTGTTCTGGTCATTTTACCATAAACGCAATCTTCGCAGAAGAAACTTTCGTTATCAGGCAACCTGACACCGGTAACTAGGATTTATATTCCTTGCACATTTGCTTAATCGCGTCGACATGCACATGTCCCAAACGACGATGCCAATGTTCCAGTGAAACAGCAGCTAGGTTGGCATATTCGTCAATATGTAATCGAAAATTAATTTTAAGCTGATTTAGTGCGTTGCGTTTTCCTACTGCAACAACTTCGTTTGATTGGTCGACAAATTTGCAACCTTCTTTGTCGATTATCACTGTGATACCTCTATCTGTTATCATGCTTGTTGATAGCAAATTTTCGCTGAGCTCAGGAACATACAATACATTTTCTAAGCGAACTGGCTTCCACTGATTGTCTACTTTCACATCAATCAGAATTGTTCCTATTGCTTCGATTTGTAAGTAACTGTTATTAGCGACTTTAACTTTGCTACCGGTCGTGTACTTTCGCAGCGTAGAAAACCACTCTCGATGAAATGTCATATGCTTTGTAGCTGCAGAATCGACATACCAACTATCAGATTCCTTACTCTGTAATTCAACTGTGTCCTCGACCATCCATGCAATTTCACCACCTTCTTTGCTGCCTTTGCTTTTGTCGTCTTTGCTTGATGATTTTTCATATTTTGGACACCCTTTGTCCTTTGCCCAATGGCCTTGCTGACCCCACGCATTGCACTTCGTTTTCTTCTTCAAATTATCGATTTCTGATTTTGACTTTAAATCTTTTGGATAAGATGACTTTAATTTTTTTTTTGCTGAATTGCAGTTGCGGTTGGCGCTCTTCCTTCAATATTATCAGTTAATGCA
>NW_023475564.1:0-3202 GCF_013731165.1 Rhagoletis pomonella
ATAAACAAAAAATCAACGTTTTGTAAGCTTAATGTTTATAATTGAAAGCTTAAAAAAAACTTTTTTTAAGTATATTTGCTTGTTGGGTATTTTTTTGGGAAAACTGTAAGACCAAATTCTTACGAATTTTTTTAGAGAATTTAGTGGACTTTTTGTTTGTTTTTCGCAGTTTTTGTTGATTTTCAAGAACTTTTTTGTGATTTTTTCGTGACATTTCAGCTTTTTTTTTTGGAAACTCTTATAATTCGATATTTTTTAGATTCTTCGGACTTATCGATTATTTCGGTGACAAACTTTTTTTTTAAATTCGAGTAATTTTAAAATTCTTCGAAACTTTTTTGCGATTTTTTCGTACCCTTTTTAAGCGTCTTAGGACTTTCGAAATTTTTGTTTAAATATTTTTCCTTTTTGGAAATCAAGGGATATTTTGGTAAAGTCGAAAACCCGTTTTTTTTTTATTTTAAGACAAAAAAAGTCAAATGTGCCTAAATTTTTTAATGTTTATATTTGGGCTTCGATAAAACTGACGAGGAGCAACCTTGTCAATAATGGAATTTTTTTCCGATCTTTTCGTGACATTTCAAGAACATTTCATAAACATTTGAACTTTCACACTTTTTTCAGGGATTAGTTTTTGACTTTCTCACAATTTCCACGATTCTTCGATTTACGGTTTCAGTGCTTTCAAGGATCTGTCGAAGCTTTTTCGTAAATATTTCGAACTCTTTTTAGGCTTTTCATACTTTTTTCTAGGATTTTTTTCTTCTTGGGATTACTTGCGTATATTTTTGAGATTTTTCGGCCCTTTTAGACATTTTCGAGACTATTTATAAGTTTTTAGTAGTTTTAAAGATTTTACGGTACTTTTTTCAGGCGCTTGACACTTTTTTATTTTCTTGTGAATTTTTGAGAATTTTCGTTTTTCTTTGGATTTTATTTTTGAGGAATTACTTCAGCCGTGGTCGAATGGTTAGCGGTGGGCACTACCACTCGGTAAGTCCTGGGTTTGATTCGAGCAACACCTAAAAGGTTTTTTTTTAAACGGTCGCCCTTCGTCAGGCAATGGCAATCTTCCGATTGAATTTCTGCAATGAAAAAGCTTTGCATAAAATCCGTTTGCCGTTCGGAAGCGGTGTTAAACTGTGGGATGCTTTTCTTTGTGCGACTACATCAAGGGTACACCGAAAATCGAAGGAGAATGTACATTAGGGTGGTACAAAAAAAAAAAAATCGGAATTTTATTGCTCTCACCCTCTCCCTCCCCCTCACCTAATTTTTTCTTTAACCATTTTTTAATACTAACGATTTTGTATGGGTCCCCATTGCGTATGCTGGGGTTTTTAAGGGACCTATAAAATATAATTACTATAAAACAAGAAGAGAATCAGAGTTTTTCGATCGAAATATATTGATTTTCAAAACCTCTAAACCATTTATACGAAAAGTGGTTTTTTCCCATATAAAATACATGGAAACTTTGAGTGCTTTGAGCGATCTATAGATATTTTTTAATTGCAAAATAAATTGTATATTTTTTTCGGTTAAAAAAGATGTTTTTTCCCGTATAAAATACATGGAAAACTAAAATTTTTTAAAATAAAAAAAATTGGGGTTTATTTTTTATTTTTCGGTAAATACCACTCCTATGGGGTGAGAACATTAAAATTCCGACTTTACTTCTTCACATAAATTTTTGGACCACCCTAATGTTCGTGGTTTATACTTATGCACATACATATATACTTATGAAAGCCAGACCAGCGCTATATTTACCCTGCTTCGGGACCTTAGCAGCACTATCTGCCAGCTTAAATGTGAATTATTCCAAAAAATTTAGAGTAATGGAAAAAATCGCAGCCTTTGTCGCTGATAAGAGCGAAAGATAGGAAATATTCTGGTACAAAAAACGTCAGTTCGTAATTTTAATTTTATGAAGCACCCCACAAGGAGGCGATGGTAATAGTGAAGTTTAATCATTTGTTGAGCATTGCTTGAAAAAAAAATCAAACAACTAAACTATATACAAATACAATAAATGCGGGTAAATATAAGCTTTAAATTCAATGTCAAAATCACTACTAACTATGAACTTTTCAGCAAAGCGTAATAATACTTCGTAAAGAAAACGATTGAAGCGAATAATTTTACAAAATTTCTATTGATTATTGGAAAGGGTGGTAACTCACAGTAGAATGAAATCAGTAGCTGTAACTATATGAAAGTCTGTTAAAGCGGAAAGAGCGAGTGGTAGTTTGTAACGGAAGGGATGAAAGTGCATTTGATGGAAATCACAGCAGCGGCAAAGCCATTCAATCAAAGGAACTCAAATTTCAATGGCATACGTACATAGTTATACATTCAGTAAAAATTGCGCGTATGCAAGCAGCTATCTGCATACTTCAATGTCAAGTGGATTTCCTGGAATGTCAAATTATTTGCGCTGAATGGCTGCAGCATGCTTCGAGTTGCAGCATCAATTAGTTATTTTAAGTTTTTGCAATGCTTTGTCTCTTTTTTTTTTTTTGGGAAAAATAACCTAAAGTAAAGCTTTATTCAAAGCTGAACTAAGTAATCACGCCATTGAAATACATTTAGTTCCACTTTTTACTCAACCATCTTATCTGGAATTTACAGCCTCTTTCATCCTTTCAAAGCCGAACTAAGAAGCTCCTCGTATAAAATACACTTGAAAATTTGTGAACTTTACTTCTGAAAGTAACGGAAAGGCAGTAGCAAATTCAATCTGAAAAATGTCCCTAGAAGATTGGAATACTTCGAAGGTGTACTGGTCAAATCATATAAAAGATCAACTGCATCTTAGAGAATCCGAGAGGTCGACATATGTATATAAGAATAATATTAGAAGAACAGACAGTGATGCCTGTATAATTAAAGGATAGGATCCTTATAAATCACTTTAAAACTATTACTAATAATTTGCGCCCAGACTAAGGGCCATTTTCTTAGGTGGGTTTTAAAATTTAAAAACTGTGTTTAAGGGGAAGATAGATTTTAAAATCTACTAGAGAAAACGATACTAAACATTAATAACACTGGTCGACGGCCAAAATTTACCAGAGACGCCGTTATGAAATTCGTATGTAAAATCACCCCCTGATTCCGAAAATCAAGGTTATTTTTATTTTTATGGTACCGTTTTTGAGATATTTGCAATTTACCGTTTTTGCAAAAAAAAAAAAAA
>NW_023475565.1:0-3202 GCF_013731165.1 Rhagoletis pomonella
TTTCTATAAAAACATGTTTAACATAATTCGGCTTTTTGCAAGAACTAGTTTTAATTTATGGCCTTGTTTCAAACAAAAGTTGTAACATCAGTTTGTAGTGTAAACATCACGGGAAACAGGAGAATAGGAGATGTTTTTTGAAGCCTGAAACATTTCCTGTGGTCTGGAAAATTGTTCGCCCTCATTACAACTAATTGTATTGTGTGTAGTCAGAAATTCCTATGCAAAAATGAGGTTTGAAACAAAGTTTGCAACAATGTCACGGCAGCTATCAATCATGTTTGTAACTTAAGTTTGAAACCATGTTCCTCGTGTATTTCACGCTTTATGGCTTTACAAAGGCAGCAAGGTATGAAACCATTCTCCAACCTATTTGACTATTTGAATGAAATTAAATGAATGAGATTTCGACTCTGTCGTCACGCTTCGTCGGGTTGGACAATGACCTCACGGTTGGCCACATCAAAAGTAAAGTTGCAATTCTTCCCACTTCTTCCGCGAGCTGCAGGAGCTGCCCATAATCCTAGTGGTTGCGTCGTCGTTCATTGTACAGAATGTCGAATCGTCTATCTGCTCAGCCAGGTGTGCTCCCCTACGATCATTGGACAGGCATGAATTCAAAAGATCGTGGTGCGCGTTAAAGTCACCGACTACCATCCTCTTTTCACCTCTGAGGAGTGCACCACCATAAGGGTGATAACCTGGCGGAGTTGGCGACAGGGGGTATATAAACGTTGAATATTTCGAGCTCGACAGCACCTGACTGGATAGCAATACCCTGACATTCTAGGATGGTATCCCTGCGGTCCATGACCCAAGACTGCGCTCGGGATTGCTACCGCAGCTCGCTCATGGGTTGCTCACGTTGCCCGGGTGAGCGAACGAGATTCGAGAGTAAGTTTTGAGTGCTGTCGTGCAACTGTAAGTGCATACCCAGAAGAACGGCTTTACCGTGGTATGCTTCAAAAAAGTGTGTTAATTCAATATTTGTCATTTTTATTGTGCACCAAAAATATGCAAAGACGTCATATTTACTATCCAGAAAGGGCCGAAGAAAAAACTTTGTTGTAATTTGTCTAATGGTTTCCGTTCGTGTAGCGGTTGTGACCACGGGCTTAAAAAATCAATGTAAAATGTTTTTGAATTGCTTATAGACTTATAACTAACTTTTCCATCCTTCAATTTCAGGGTAAAGAGAAAGCGCCAGATTTTCTTCAGTTCCGAATTGTGTTAAAGTAATGAAATATGTTAAAAAATTATTAATGTAAATGCGTACTAAAAGAAACTAATTCAACTACTTTTCTTTGTAAGCAACTAACTAACATTTTTTAAGTACAAATTTTCAAGTTTTGGTACTGCCTCATGCGAAGACAACACACATTTACAGAATTTTACAAAGTTATTAGCCACGGCTTGTTAAAAAAAATAAAATAAAATTTTTAATGCTAGTGCCCTGTCGGAAATAACTGACTTGTCTCAGAAATTAATCAGTTGACAAAGTAGTTGGAAACAAACTATTTATGCAGTTTTACGCATTTTAAAGTAGTTGAAGCATATGCAATGTCGGATAATTAACTTGGTTTTAGGACATCGCCATGTTAATAAAGTTAGTTGCTTACAAAGAAAAAGGAAGAATTCAAAGTACTTGTGGTTGGTAAAAAAGTACTTATTAAATTGCTTTCAAAGTAATTGAATTTCCGACAGGGTGTATACTAAAATAAATATAATTATATATGGAATATAACATTTCAAAATAGTATAATGTCTAAATATATTAATTAATTAAAATTAAGTCAACAACTCATCTCGATTAAGACGGTTTGACTACTAATTAATCTCCTCTAGATCTGTAAAGGGAATGATCGTTGATCCCCATTATAGCTATCGCAGATTTATTCTTGTTTCTAAATATTATGTTCACAGCACTTTTAATCAAAATCACAAATATTAACTATTAAATTATTTTGATAAATTCTAATGCTGTTAAAATAAGAGGATAATAGCATTTAAACTTGATGGTTGTGACTTATCAAATCGGAAGATATACATCCATTAATTAAGTAATTCAAAAGGTGTGTTTTTCGAAGAATAGTAACTTTATTTGTCAAGCTTTTGAGTAATCAGTACGCAACTTAAATATATAAGGAACACTTTGAGAAGAAAATTCAAATTTGGTGAAATTTTGTATCTTTGAACATCGAATAATCATATTAAATTAACTTTATTTTATCAGACAACTTAAATATATAAGGAACTCTTTAAGAAATTTAAAATTTGGTGAAATTAACTTTCTTTTATCAAACAACTTAAATATATAAGGAACACTTTAAGGCAATTCAAATTTGGTATCCATATGGTTGTCTTCGATTTATCTTTCTGTATATATTTATGTTTTTGTTTATCTTTGTTTGTCTTTGTATTTATCTTTAGTTTATCTTTATATATATATATATATATATATATATATATATATATATATATATTCGTTTATTTTTGTGTTTAACTTTAGGTTTATGTAAATGTTTAGCGTTGTATTTATATTTGTTTTTTTGTGTTCATCTTTCTGCTTATCTTATGTCTATGTTTGTGTTTATCTTTGTGATTATATTTAAGCTTATGTTTATGTTTTTTTTTGTTTTGATCATTGTTTATCTTTATGTTCATCTTTCTGTTTATCTTTTATCTTTTTCGATCTTTATTTTTATCTCTATGTTTATCTCTGTTTCAACATTTATGTTTATCCTTGTGCTCATCTTTATGTTTATGTTTTTGTTTATCTGAATGTTTGTCCTTAGATTTATCGTTATGTTTATCATTATATTTCATAATTTTTTTTATCATTGTTTATCTTTATGTTTATCTTTGTGTTTATGTTTATATGACTTTTTGTGTATCTTTACTTTTATCTCTATTTTAACTTTTATGTTTATCATTGTGTTTATCTTTATGTTTGTTTTTGTTCATCTTTGTTTGTCTTTGGATTTATCTTTATGTTTATCCTTATGTTTCTTTGTTTTTGTTTTGTTCTTATCATTGTTTATTTTAATGTTTGTGTTCATCTCTGTTTGTTTTCCAGTAGTTCTTTAAATTTGCAAAAGGCTTGGAACTCTCTTTTTTTAGATTTTCTTAATTTTTATGTTTAGGTTTATCGTTGTATTTACATTATCGTTAATCTTTGTGTTTACCTTTATGTTCAATCTTT
>NW_023475566.1:0-3202 GCF_013731165.1 Rhagoletis pomonella
ACGAGCAACGCTTGCAAATCATTGAATTTTATTACCAAAATCAGTGTTCGGTTCGAAATGTGTTGAATGTGTGAAACGTTGGCAGAAAATCCGCTTTTTTATCGACAAATTTTGTTCAGCGATGAGGCTCATTTCTGGTTGAATGGCTTCGTAAATAAGCAAAATTGCCGCATTTGGAGTGAAGAGCAACCAGAAGCCGTTCAAGAACTGCCCATGCATCCCGAAAAATGCACTGTTTGGTGTGGTTTGTACGCTGGTGGAATCATTGGACCGTATTTTTTCAAAGATGCTGTTGGACGCAACGTTACGGTGAATGGCGATCGCTATCGTTCGATGCTAACAAACTTTTTGTTGCCAAAAATGGAAGAACTGAACTTGGTTGACATGTGGTTTCAACAAGATGGCGCTACATGCCACACAGCTCGCGATTCTATGGCCATTTTGAGGGAAAACTTCGGAGAACAATTCATCTCAAGAAATGGACCGGTAAGTTGGCCACCAAGATCATGCGATTTGACGCCTTTAGACTATTTTTTGTGGGGCTACGTCAAGTCTAAAGTCTACAGAAATAAGCCAGCAACTATTCCAGCTTTGGAAGACAACATTTCCGAAGAAATTCGGGCTATTCCGGCCGAAATGCTCGAAAAAGTTGCCCAGAATTGGACTTTCCGAATGGACCACCTAAGACGCAGCCGCGGTCAACATTTAAATGAAATTATCTTCAAAAAGTAAATGTCATGGACCAATCTAACGTTTCAAATAAAGAAATAAAAAAGTTATCAAGCTCTTAAAAAATCACCCGTTATATGTAGTCATTTAAGACTCGAGGTTCAAAAGTCACAAGCGCATTAAATACGATATCCTTGCGATGGCAGTGGCGTTTAAATTGCCGCGATTTCTACATTGTTTAGTGGAGATGTTAAGTATGTACTTATATACATATTTAGATTTTGTGTTTTTGTGTGTTGGTTTAAAATTTAAACCCCACTCATTGAGGCTATTAAATGGTACTTACTCTTAATTGTATAGAAAATTGTTTTTCTGCGCGTTACAACAGCTTTGTTGGTAGGCAAAATGGAGGTCAAAAGCCAACACGCAGCCAGAATTGTTTGTGTTATTCGTTGAATTCCGCTAAGAAGATTAGTTAATTTAATGGTAGCAGAATTAGCGCGAAGGAGCGCGTGTTGCCCGACCAAGTGTTTGTCTTAATTTTTACGCCCGATTTTAAGTATTTGTTTCATCGGATTTTCTCAAGTGTTTGGCTTGAATGGGCAAAACAAGGAGGAGACAAGCATTTGGACGTCTGCTCGTATTTTAGGTTTAGGGCCTAATTATCTGGTTTAGTTGCTTGTTATTGGAATTTTTCTTCACAGCAAATACTTAATGCTAAATTGGGCTATTAATATTGGAGCATAAAGAAAATGCATAGCCAAGAAAGTGGCCAATTTATGTCCATACATATTGAAGATGTTGAGCGATAAGCACAATAATTGGCACTTAAGGCGAAATTTTGAGTAGGCGAATTTAAAGGCTATCTTACAGTTAATCTTTGTTCTTGTACTACATATCTATATGTATGTTTGTTGCTATGTATTTAAAGACTTGCTTTTGTACTAATTACTAAAAGCTGATCCAGTCAGAAATCCATGACATAATGTTATAAATGCCCTAATTAGCGTTTCCTGCCATTTACTACATATATACCGTTTTCTTAATTTTCTTTGCAAAAACCTACCAAAGTTTAATATCTTTACGACAGTATTACATTCTTATGATTTGGACATCAATCGAGATGAAAAAGGATAAACTAACAGTTATGCCTACTAATTTCATTATCTTAATAAAACTCGACAGACGTGCATACGTAAATGCCTGTATGTACAGTGACGAGCAAAACTGTAACATGGTTTAACACTTTTTGTTTCAGCCACCGCTATATTTCCAAGTTCTAACGACTTTCATCCTTTTGTTGAATATTATTGTTGGTACATCCCTACTCCCTCTCTCATAATGATTTGAAGTCAATACAACAACAATAAAAAAACCAACAGACCAAAATGTAAATTAAGGCAGATGTTACAGTTTTGCACTCACTCTCAGTTTTGCATTTGACAGTTATCTTTTACTTAGTTGGAAGTCAGATGACTTTTTTCTATATTGTAATTTATTGAAGAAGTGATCACCAGTAAATAACATAGTTAATCAGGAACCATAAATGTAAATAATAGATTTACTGCGGAAAGGCGGAACCGCACGAAAAGTGGCAAACATTTTGGAATTTGCTACTTAAAAATGTTAAGACTTAGAAAAAATATAGCCTAAAGTGCTCCCAAGGACAGAGGAAGTCTGTTAAAAAATATTACGGTACGATATCTTGTGAACTTAGAAGCAAGTAGCGATGCAGCCACTATTACAGAAGCGCTTAAGGTATTAAACTTTAATGCAAATCAATAGACAGCGAGGCGAAGAATTGTCACATTGAACGCTAAGGCATAATAAAAGAAGAAAAAACCATTTTGATCAAAATACATGTGCGAGAGTGGTAGCATTTTGCCGGATCGCACGAAAACCAAACCGTTGCCTATTGGGATATGTTAGGCCGTTCAGAATGCAATAAAAAACATATTTTTAAGATTCAATTGAAGGTTATTTGGTCTGACAAGACTAAATTAATCGCTTTCAATCAGATGGCCGGGCATGGTATTGGATCAAAGACCCAAATTAAGCCTAAGCGCATCATGTACGGCAAACTGTGAATCAAAGTGGTAGGATCTTAATTGTTTGGGATTGTATTTCAAAAATTTTGTTGGTCCGTTAGTATGCATTATGCGTAAGGAACAGCATCTGTTCATATTTCAACAAAATTTGCAAGATGTAGTCGAAAAATTAGAGTTTCTGCTGAAAAATCACCCAAAACATACTGCATATGTTCGCAAAGACTGGATACAAAAGAAAAAATATGCTAATTTGATTTGACCTCCACAAACCGCGGACATGAATCTCATCGAGAATTTGCGAAATCAACTAAAAGCACAGCTAATAAGTATCAAAGTCCGTAAAATCGAGTACATGAGCTTTGAAAGCAAACTAAGGATATACCTCCAGAATTTTTACAAAGATACAAATAGGGTATGCCAAATCACATCCAGGAACTGAAACAGGCAAAAGAGTACTGAACATTGTGTTAGTAGTTCTTTTTTTT
>NW_023475567.1:0-3202 GCF_013731165.1 Rhagoletis pomonella
GTGTTTCTGTATCAGTGAGACTTCTAGAGGCGAAACAAATAGGTCGTTTATTTTGCAAAAGATCGCTGCCTAAACCAGCTCTCGATGCGTCAGTTTGTATAAAAATTTTTTCTTTTATATTAAAAGGCTTCAACGTAGGAGCATTCACGATTAACTTTTTTATACTAGCCACTCGAAAACTACGTCTTTTTTCATAAGCGCTCTTAATGGACTACATGTTTCCGATAAATTTGGTATAAACTCTCTTAAATAATTGATGAAACCCATCAGTCTTTGTAAATCGTTCTTAGTTTTAGGCGTTCCAAAATCTTCAATGCCCTTTAGTCTTTTCGCGTCATACTTTATACCTTCACTTGATATCCGGTGCCCTAAAAAGCTTACTTCTGTTTGTTTGAATTGGAGTTTTTCCCAGTTAAACTTAACGTTTCGTTCTAGAGCTCTTTGTATAACTAAATGGAGAGTTTTATCATGTTCTTCCTCATTCTCTGCGGCGATGAGGATGTCATCAATATAAACGGTCACATTTTTTATGTCCCCGAAGTTTTTTTTCATTGGCCATTTGGAATACTTCAGGAGCTATTTTAATGCCAAAAGGTAATCGCTTGAACCTGTAGCAACCGAACGGGGTACTAAACGTACAAAGTCTTTTGGATTTTTTATCCAATGATATTTGCCAAAAGCCTTCTTTTAAATCTAAAACCGAAAAAAATATTTTTATTTGATAAGTTTGCTTTTATTTCTTCAAAAGTTGGGATCTCGTAGTAGTTATTTTTTATACACTTATTCAACTCTTGTGGATTCAGACAAATCCGTAATTTTTTGTTAGGTTTTTCCACTATAACAATGTTTGATACCCACTCACTTGGCTTGTCCCATTTCTCGATTATTCCCTTTTCGCACAAATTCATCAATTCCATTTTTAGTAGCTTTCTAAGCGCTAGAGGTATACGAGATGCTGGCCTTGCATACGGTTTTGCATTCTCATTTATTTCAATTGAAAAATGTTGTAAGAAATTTCCTAAGCCGCCAAAAACGCTCTCATTTTTTTGAAATAATATCTTCTTTACTCATTTTATTAATGCAATTAATCCGCTCGATTAGACCTAAATTACAACAAGCATTAAGACCCAAAATCGGAATCGAACTAATTTCACTACTGATTATAAAAAACTTAATCATCTGCGTTTTTGCTTTAAACGTGCATAGCAATTCTACTATGCCTAAATTTTCAATTTTGGTGCCGTTGTATGCTATTAAATATTCAGAGCTATTCCTTACTATTACAATTTTATAACCTTGTAAAAATTTATTAGGCAATACATTAACCATAGCCCCTGTATCAAGTTTGAATTTAATTTCTTTACCCTGCACTTTTATATTCTCATACCACATTTTTACATCATCTAAATGCTCAACAGAATCCAAATATAAGTAAGATTGTTCCATATTTTTGACATTTTCTAAATTAAGCTCGCCAACGTACTTCTTTTTGCATACACACGAAAAATGATTTTTCCTCTTACAATTGTTGCAAGTTTTTCCAAAAGCTGGGCATTTGCCCTTCAAATGCGACTTAGCACAGAATGTACAGTTAGTAAAATAATTATTATTGGAATGTTTGCTTTTATCGCCATTTACCTGCCTATCGTAAACTTGTTTCTGCGTTTTCTTATTGAAAGTTGAATTATAACCTTTGTTTTGTAACCTTTCTTCATTCTTACGAATAAGATCCACTGCTGCGCTGCCTCCTTGAATTTTTGCCATTTGTTCATACGACGCCTCTGCCGCCCTTGCAAAGTCTATTGCCATCTCCATGGTTAGGTTGGCTGTGTCCAATAGCTTCCTTTGAAGTTTCTTATCATTGTTCCCGAGCACTATTCGATCACGCAACATTCTGTTCTCGTTCTCAAACCTACACTTTCGCACCGACTTTTTGACGTCCATCAAAAAGTTGTCAAACGGTTCACCTTCCCCCTGGGATCGGCTGTGAAAAATGAAGCTTTCGTACACCTCATTTCTTTTAGGTTTGCAAAAATCTTCAAACGCCTTGGTTACGGCATCGAATTTTTTGCGATCATTATCACTTAGATTTAGCGAGTTGAACACATCTAGCGCATCTGGCCCAATAGCATTCAGAAAAACTGCAACCCTGACGGGGTCTGCTTTTTTCTCCAATTCGATGGCTATTGCAAAAACTTGGAAATTCTGCCAGAAAACGCGCCAGTTTTCCGCAATATTTCCACTAAATTTCAATTCCTCTACTTTTTTACAAATTCAATTGTTCTCGAACTATCTTTGACGTATCTGATTCTTTTTGGAGGTCTTCCACGTGGTTTCACACTTAAAACGCTTGTATTCAATTTACTTCTTCCCATTAATTTCAGTAAAAGTGGTATGATTTTTAAACACTTATTCCAAAAAGTTCAAGAGTTTATCCATATATGGATTTACAGTATATTTTGCTGAGCTGCCCATCCTTCTTTGCACGAAAAACTTGTGCACTTAACCGAAAAAAGCACTTAAGCGAATTTTCTTTACTATTTCAATGAGGAAGGTATCCGAATCCCTATGAAACCAAATAATGGAGGAGCACTTACCACGTAGAAGTTACTGCAAGCGAAATTTTTACCGAATGGTATCACATTATCTATATATGTATGTAACTACATAAATTGATAGCCATTTTCGTTGTTCTGCGAGATGAACAAAGTAAATAAAAACTTGTAAAATTAGGTAATTGTAGGACCAGTGCAGGTAAACATAATACTTTCTGTTATTTTTATGGCCTTATAACAATTATATTCAACAATTTTTATGAGCTCGAGACCGTATTAAATGCAAATTTATTGTGGAAAAGCAACAATAATTTGAAAAAATGGTAGAAGTGATAGCTATTTCGGAAATCACCACGTTTCCTCATCAGATTTCTTTCAGTAGGATTCGAACCGACGATCACCACTGACTCAGCCAGTTGCCTACGCACTGTGCTAAGTTTGTCTTGTTAATTCTTGTTGCTTATTTTCCACTATTTCACTTTGCTAAGCCAACTACAATCAAGCGCAGCTATTCCGCTGCAATTCACTTGATCATGTGGTTGTTGGTTTTGTTGATTTTTGTTAATATTTCTATTAGAATGTTTAACTTTTAGGTAGGTTCAAAACCAACAACCACATGATCAAGTGAATTGCAGCGGAATAGCTGC
>NW_023475568.1:0-3202 GCF_013731165.1 Rhagoletis pomonella
GGTTTTTTTCTTAACAGGCAATGGCCTGTGTATTTCTGCCATGAAACACAGCTTCTCATAAAAATACAATCGCCGTTCGGAGTCGGCGTAAAACTGTAGGCCCCTCCCCTTTGCGTGACAACATCAAGGAGCACGTCATAAATCAGAGGAGAAGCTCAGACAAACACTAACATATGTGTAAGCGCCAATCTATTATTATTATATATCCAATTTAACTTTGTAAGCAGGTGGCAACCCTCCTACAAATAATTAAGAAATAAAACCATTTCGATCGATACCCATATTGTAATAAATAATAGATTTAACTTATAAATAACTTAAAATTTATTTTTTAATAGGTGGTAATTCTTTTTGGAAATCGTTATTGCACATCTACATTTGATACCTCAGTTTATAAAATCTTACAAACGGTATAGATATGTATGTACATAAGCTCCGATTAGGTTATACATATTTGCCCGGAGCTGCGCCATCTGATACTTAAAAGCCGAAATACATATACATACATACTTTTTTTCTCCTTCCCTCACTGATGACGAAGTGATTTTATATGGAAAATCATTTATGCCCATATATTTGAATCAAATAAACATACTTAGTTGATATCAACCAATACCAAAGGAAAGGAAAAAACTTTAATCTTTTATCAAAGAAAACAAAAACAAAATAATTTGAGCTTTTTTCCAGCATTTCGGTAATACAAAAATTTGCTAATTTTTTTAACAATTTCTCTCCTTAAAATTCTCAAGTTTTGTCGAATTTATAGAAATTGTATACACATCAATATTTATATTGCTCTAGATAACTCATATTCCGAAAATTAAAGTGATATCTGTAAAACTTAAGCTGCTAGAGTACTTTAAAAGCTCAAAATTTACCCCAAAATAAGCCAATATTTACCGTTATTTCTACGAGAGAAACCGAACTGATAAATTTCAAACATGAATCTGTCTACTTTCTATTTTGAATTCGCTTCATTAGTTTTCGTGCAATGAGCGTATTTGTGAAGCTCTGAAAATTACAACTACAACATTTGAGCATGGCATCCATACCGAAACGTAAGACGTATTCCATGTCAAAATAAATTATAAAATTCTGCAACAGCCAAAAGAATGAGAATGACGAACTCTTTGGAAAAAGTTGTAGAAACACCTGACTCATCTGGTTTGGCTTGTAAGCGGTCAAGGCGAATTTATACAAGGTGGTGATACTGGCGAATTTAGATTTTCGCCGCGGTACTTATTAATGTCAAAATAGTGTGTTTGTTTTAATATGAATTCGCCTTGTTTACAACAAACACATCATTTTGACATTAATAAGTACCGCGGCGAAAGTCTAAATTCGCCAGTAACACCACCTTGTATAAATTCGCCTCGGTAAGCGGTGCTTAAACAACGATCTTGCGATGATGCTAGATTGAAAGTCAGGAGGATACATCCGATATTTGCAGCCCTGATATTTGTCGTATCGAGTCTGTAGCCTGAAAACGCAGCAGAATTACTTTATATTAAATATAACGTTTCAATTTTTAAATTTAAGTAATAAATAAAATAAACACTATTAACAATTACTAACTTTTCCAATTTTTTTATTTACCTAAATTATCTAATTTACTTACCAAAATAATTTCCTTAAAATACTTGACATCCGCATTCGCATTCGCATCCCCGGATACCTAAAATTTCACATTCGCAACATCCCTAATACATATTATAAATGAGAATCTCGAAAACTACTCAACAGATTTGGACGACATTTTCTTTAATATATTCTGTATCGACAGGAGAGTAACCTTCGGTAAATACTTAGTAAATATTTAGAATTTCTATAGGGTCGTTGGATTACAAAAAATTAGATTTCAAATGAAACCAATTGGCCTCTAGATAAGCATAAATGTTTTATTTTTTTTTAATAGGGTTTCCAACTATTAAGAAAATTACTCAATTATTCAATCTTAATAAGCAAAGATATCAGTTCTGTACCGTCACTGTCAAAGTCTTTTCAGACTTAGCATTTAGATGTGCAATAATGTATAATTTTTTCGAGTAGGGTTGCCAATTGTTTAAAAATTATAAGATATTCACCGTTTGTTGGACAAAAAACTGCCATACCAAATGAAAGGGCATAGCTTTCCTTACATAGTATAACGCCAAGCCGAGATTTTTTGAACACGCTAACCTCGAGAATTACTAAACGGATTTGGGCGAGATTTTGTTCAATATAATCTGCATCGATGGGATTATTATCTTTAGTATTTAGAAATTCTATAGGGTTACTCCCTGTATAAGAAATTATAAGATCCGCTCGTTGAATTAACAAACGTGAGATATCAAATGAAAGGGCTTGACCTCTAGATGTTCAGTAATGTTTTATTTTTTGAGCAGGGTTGCCACAATTTTATAAATTATAAGATCTTCACCATTCGTTGTACTTAAAATGAGGGGATAAGTGAAAGGACGTGCTTTCCGGATGTGCAATAAGCTTTTACTTTTTTTGAGTGGCATTTTTTGTTAATGACATCAGATTTGCACAGTTCATTCAATTATGAAAAATGAGTTGTCCAGTCAAAGAGCTTGGCCTCCAGATGTGCAATAAGGTTTTTTTTCGAAGACGGTTGCCACCTGTACGAAAAATTATAAGATATGGGATGTTCGTTGGACTAAATGAAAGGACTTGGCCTACAGATGTGCAATAAGGTTTTAATACATTTAAATTTAAATAACATAAAAAAAATAAAATAAAAAATAAAAACATTGAAAAATTAAATAAATAAAGTAATCTAATTTCCGATGACTAAGATTACACTGGAATTAATGAAAGTTTGTTTTTGTTTTTTAAGTTGTTGGGTTCAATTAAATTATCAAAAAAATTAAAAATAGTAGAAAAAATAAATAAAGAAATAAAAAGTAGGGTCTTTTGTTCCTGTAAGCTCCTCGTGGTAGGCCCTGGATACTGAGAGTGTGGAAATTTGCAGGCTAATAACCAATTAAATTTTGAAAGAATTTTTAAAATCCATTTATTAATTTCAATCACATGAATGATTTTTTTTAACAATTTAACATAAAACGCACCGCTTAAAACTTTTCAATTAAATTCGTATTTTTATTTCTTTAAACCCTACTCAAAAACATGTTAAAATACTTTTCGTTTGATACGCATATTGTGATATTAAATAAGCATAAATTTTTCTAAAACACGTAAT
>NW_023475569.1:0-3202 GCF_013731165.1 Rhagoletis pomonella
TGTTATGTAGCTGCGTATTTGTACCCGGCGGCGCGGCATGCAGGCACGCTTGCATCCCAAGCTAGCTCGTCGGTTGGGGGGGGTTGTCATTTCCGCCTGCCTTGGTAGTCGCTACACAAACAAAAAGTTAATCGTGCCTGGTGATACGGAGAACTACTAGTGCGGATGGTCACAAAAAAAAAGAGAAATAAGAAGATGAGCAAGAGAAAGCACTACAGATAAATGGTCCAGTCCCGTCCTGTCAGGTGGAGTCATCCCACCCTTCTTCTGCGTGAACTCCACGCGAAACCTTGGGCGTTGTCGTGACTCCTCACCTTCTTACAACGCCCCCCTAAGCCTGACAAACGTCCGTCTAACAATCAGTCAGTCATTTCACCTCAGTTGTCGTTGCGTCTTCACACTCCCTCTTCCCCTCTGTTGCACAAGTGCAACACCCACACCAAAAAACTTGAGATTAGCGCTCCATATTTACCTCTGTTACCTACTCAAAATACCAAACAAATAAATCAAGGCATATTTCCATCTTTTCTGATCGTTACTTCACAATGAACCAGTTTATTAATTCCTCCTCTATTTGTTTAAGAAAATCTAGGGATCCTAATACTAACTAGCTCCTACTGCGCTATATCTTACTTACAAGTGTACTTATGCTATTTATTATTTCACTCCTATTTCTCTAGTTAAACTTCACTTGCTATTTGTTACTTTGTTAATGGTGAACTCTACCTCCTACTTATGTACGTATGTATGTATATGTATATTGCCTACGTTGAATTGATGAGTATGGCAATGTTATTAATAATTAGCGCGGAGAAACTCAGCTTTAACTCTAAAGACAAATAACGACAAAAAAAAATCGCGGGGACAATGAATGCAATGTGCCAATGTAATAGGTATTAGTATATATATACATATATGTATGTATGGATTATGTACGTATGCATAGATATGGTCATAAAACAAACAAATTCAAATTGTACTCACCTTGGTCTCCAGCGATGATGGTACCAGCATGCTGTCGAGAACCTGTGGGGAATTTGCAAACCTACTACTCATACAAACGATCATACATACATATTTTGCTCCCACAGCCAAGGTGCTGAGGTCGCTACCTACTGAGATCTCTGTCACTCGCTCGTGGTTCGGGGCATCGAGCGGGTCTCAGAACAACGCGCCAAGACTATTTAGCACGAGTAATTAATTGCTATCACCAAAAAAAAAAATCTGTATTCAAAAATAATCGGGATTCATAGAAAAAAAACGGAGCGGTAGTGAAATTAATGTGTGTTATTCTTTTAAACCAAAATAAAAAAAAAAACGCGAAACTAAATAGATGGCTATATACGTGGGCACATGCACATGGCTACATATGCATGTATACATATGTACATACAAAAGTATGTGCACTAATATACATACATATATACCTATGTCAGCTCAAATTGTAGCAATTCAAAAATTGAATGCAGTGAAAATCGGCTGAGTGAACCAAAATAGAAAAAACGGATTTTGTATGGCCAATAGTGGCAGAAAAATAAACTGTGTACTGAATTCAAATTACTCTATACCGAGAATTGCCCTACAAAACAAATACCCGGGATATGTCTAAGCTAAGCAACAATAAGAAAAAATTAGGTATGTAAATATGTAAAAATTAACAAACTAAACGGAATCTAAAAGTAAGGAATGTGGCCGAAGCAAAATGGCAAAAAAACAAAAAAATCAAACGAACTCTAAAGGCTAATTTAAGAGAGGCTAGGAATAGGCAATTTAAACATAAGCAAAGAACTAAACAATGCAAAAGAGTAGCCGTGCTAACGGCGCTGCTGCTGATCAGCGGCGAAGGCGTAGCGCCCACCACTTATGCTCCCGCGGCGCTGCTCCTGTTGGCGTTGCTCCTCTTTGCGCTGTTACTGCTGATGATATTCTCCCTCGCTGTAATGCTCCCTCAAAATTTCACTTCTGTTAGCGTCTACTGCCCCGTGGCTGTTAGCCTCCTCTGACTGCAATGTTCCGCACAGCTGCTGGTGATGACGTTGTTGTTGTCACTGACTAAGCCGTGCTAGGTAAGTTCTCCGTCGAAGACTTCTACCTTCTAGCCATTTGCCGGTTATTTCAATGCAAGTGTGGGTGGCGATTTATTCCCCGATGTATCTTCGTGGTGCAGTGAAGCTTTTGCGGCGAGTACAGATGTATGTTGATGGTTATCTCGGTATATGCTTGTTATGTGCTGTGGCGTATGTAACTGCACAGCGGTGAATTCAGCGGATGCAGACGTCTCACAATTTTTTGTGGCAAGATGTCGATGGTGACTATTTCAAGTGACCGGCGAGTGGAGGTCCTTTTATTCACATATACATATATGTGTAAGTGCAGGCGACCTGAAAGTGAAAAATATCTCTTACTTAGCAAATTGTTTTGGGTGGTCGTTGACTAGTCGTCACTATTATGTTAATTCGCCGTTTGTCTACATACGTACATACGCATTTGGTAGCATGCAGGCATATGCAAAAATGTCGATTTGGGGCATAATAATATGTGTTGCTTACCTCCAGTTCCAAAGATAGCACTACGTTGTGGCCCTGCGGTCACCGGTACCGCACCAATCCGGTAAAACGACACAGTTATCACCCTTAACTGGGAATTATGTATAAAATGTACACACTTTAAGACACTTTTCCTTTATTTTACTATTTTTTTATTTTTTTGATAAGTACAAAAACGTTTGCACTGCAAAACCACTGATCATCACCACATTAGCACCGTAACTTTTGTATCTGACCCGTTCGTCGCCAACCGGGTCTTTTTATACCTTTATGCCAGGCTAACTGACTCGATCCGTGTTATGTACTTATGTTCTTACATATGTATAAAGAAAACTAAAAAGAAAAAACCGCTGTTTGGAACAATCACACACCCACACTCCCTTAACTTTCGTTTTACCGAGCACTCCGAAATTTCTCTGAGTACCATATCATTAACGTTTGACCAACTGTGTTCGATCAAACATCCATGACCGCCTACAGGCACATTTGGTCAACATAGATGTTTGATCACACTACCTATGCACGTATGTTCGATCCACGTACCCACATACATATACACTCTGCTAACATAGATGTACGATTTACTTATGTTTGGTCCACTTCTTCCACACATACATGCACATACAGAAGTATCTGGCAAACAGCTGGCGCTACAG
>NW_023475570.1:0-3202 GCF_013731165.1 Rhagoletis pomonella
TTTGTGATTACTAGTTTTATTTTCAGAGACTTTGGAGGAAATCTATCGTCGCGGTTTTGAGAAATTGCATTCCAAACTTCAATCGCGATTTCCCACAACCTGCCGTAATTAATTATACGACAATCTTTTACCTAGCCGACGGCACGCGAAATAATGGCAATTTTTTCTTGCCCGTTTTCTTGAGACCTACATACTAGGGCTCGTAAAATTATCCGACTATTCGACTAATCGGTTAACCGATTATTCGATTCGTAACCTTTCGCATGCTTATTAGTCGGTTAATGGTATTCGAATAGTCGCCCGCCTTCGATTATTCGAATAGTTGCTTTGCTTCGACTACTCGAGCATTGTAGCAAATCGAATTTCAGTAACCGAACTCTCATTGAAATTTCTTTGACAAATGAAAAAAAAAAATTTTTAAATATATACATGCACACATATGTATGTACCCACCAAACAATTTGTGTTGCCGGCAATAAGAAAACGTGTCGCCCTCGGAAACAAATTTATTGCCGGTAATATTGCCATCGAATCGATTTCCTATTACCGGTCGCTCTAAAACGTCCGCCGAAGGCAACTCGCCTGGGCGAGTCGTTTTCTTATTGCCTGAATGAGTCTTTTTCTTATCGCTTCAGGCGATATTTGGAATAATTTTATCCTTTTTAATACTTCATTTATTTTTCTGTATACCAAATTGCAACTTACAATCGGAATTAATTCATTTTCTCGCTGTGAGGCTTCCTATTTTATCAATCTTGTCCTTGGGCATAATTTAGATGCTTTTGGCCAATACTATTGACGCCATATTCATAAGTTTCGAAATTTTTGAGAACTTTTTTATTCAAAATTGACATGAATGAAGTGATGTTGCCGATTTGTCACCACAGCAATAAATCGGTGAGTCGCCAATTTGTTGCCATTGACGATTGTTGCCTATTTCTCATGTTTTGCATGGTGGGTATATTCAGATACAAAAATGAGCGGACGCAAAAGGAGCTGGGTATGGGATTTTTTCGAAAAAACAGAGGACGAAAAGGAAGTTCCTTATGTGGTGCAGTTTTGTGCTACAACTCCTCCACATCATCCTCACTGAACAACCATTTAACAAAAATCCATAACAAAAATCGCGAAAATGAGAGGTAGGTATTGCTTTAGCCATTGTCTCTAAAATATTTCGCAATAATATTTCAATAATTAGCGCACATTCTTGCAAAAAAGTCTGCCTTAATTTTGCACATGCAATCTTATATATGTACTACGAGTGTAACAAGACTTTTCATATATGTACAGTGACGGGCAAAACTGTAACATGGTTTAACACTTTTTACTTCAGCCATCGCTATCTTTCCAAGTTCTAACGACTTTCATACTTTTGTTGTATATTCTTGTTGGTACATCCCTAATCCCTCTCTCATAACGATTTGAAGTCAATACAACAACAATAAAAAAACCAGCAGAAAAAAATGTAAATTAAGGCAGATGTTACAGTTTTGCACTCATACATTTTTAAGAACTTTTTAACAATTTTCACGAAAAAAAGAACTACTAACACAATGTTCAGTACTCTTTTGCTTGTTTCAGTTCCTGGATACGATTTGGCATACCTTATTTGTATCTCTGTAAAAAATTCTGGAGGTATATCCTTAGTTTGCTTTCACAGCTCATATACTCGATTTTACGGACTTGGATACTTAGTAAGCTGTGCTTTTAGTTGTTTTCGCAAATTCTCAATGAGATTTATGTCCGCGGATTGTGGAGGTCATTTGAAATCAGCAAATTTTTGCTTTTGTATCCAGTCTTTGTGAATATGTGCAGTGTGTTTTGGGTGATTTTTCAGCAGAAACTCTAATTTTTTCGACATCTTGCAAATTTTGTTGAAATATGAACAGATACTGTTCCTCACGCATAATCTGTACTAACAGATCAAGAAAATGTTTGAAATACAACCCCAAACTATTATTGACCGACCACTTTTATTCACAGTTTGCCTTACATGCTGCGCATGGGCTTAATTTGGGTCTTTGACCCAATAGCATGCCCGGCCATCTGATTGAAAGCGATTAATTTAGTCGTTTTAGTTATTGTCGGACCAAATAACCTTCAATTGAAACTTAAAAATATGTTTTTATTGCATTCTGAACGGCCTAACATATCCCAATAGGCAACGGTTCGGATTTCGTGCGATGCAGCAAAATGCTGCCGCACTCGCACATGTATTTTGATCAGATTTGTTTTTTTCTTCTTTTATGATCCTTTGCGCTCAATTTGGCAATTCTTCGCCTCGCTGTCTATTGATTTGCGTTAAAGTTTAATACCTTAAGCGCTTCTGTAATAGTGGCTGCATCGCTACTTGCTGCTAAGTTCACAAGATACCGTACCGTAATATTTTTTGACAGACTTCCTTTGCTCTTGGGAACACTTTAGGCTATATTTTTTCTCAGTCTTAACATTTTCAAGTAGCAAATTCCAAAATTGTTTGCCACTTTTCGTGCGGTCCCGCCTTTCCGCAGTAAATCTATTATTTACATTTATGGTTCCTGATTAACTATATTATTTACTGGTGATCACTTCTTCAATAAATTACAATACAGAAAAAAGTCATCTGATTTCCAACTAAGTAAGAGATAACTGTCAAATGCAAAACTGAGAGTGAGTGCGAAACTGTAACATCTGCCTCAATTTAAATTTTTGTCTGCTGGTTTTTTTATTGTTGTTGTATTGACTTCAAATCATTACGAGAGAGGGAGCAGGGATGTACCAACAAGAATATACAACAAAAGGATGAAAGCCTTTTGAACTTGGAAATATAGCGATGGCTGCATTAAAAAGAGTTACACCATGTAACAGTTTTGCTCGTCACTGTATATGTATCTGTAAATGCAAAAAAAAACTCGAACTTAAAATATTCGATTAACCGAAAATGAACGGTTAACCGAATAATCTAAAGTGAACGGTTATCCGAATAGTCGACAGCTTTCGACTACTCGAATATTGCTAACCGATTAACAGTAGTCGACTTCAGTCAGATTCGAATAATTCGGTTAATCGATTAACCGAATTGCCCGAGCTCTACTACATACCCTCAAATTTTTAGTACTTCTCACAAAACTAATAAATATCTTGCATAAAAGTAACCGTGTGCATCAGCTGTAGCTATTTTCGAAATTCGGTTTCCGAATAGAAATGGGAAAACTTCGATGTT
>NW_023475571.1:0-3201 GCF_013731165.1 Rhagoletis pomonella
CATGCAGAATATGTGCAAATGGCAGCAGGACTGTGTTGCCATATGCACATATTCTGCATGTACTCTCATAAAATTAAACAACAATCAATTTTTTATAAAAAAGCTGTAATATACTAAAAGTATTTATTTGTTTGAACGTGCACACTCTAGCTGCGCATATATTGAGTGTAAATAACGTGTAAATTTAGTGGAAAGTGCATTATATATTGTGAAATAGTCCCATACAAGTTGGTGAAAATTACAAACTTTAATAACAAATTACTTCAAAACTATAAGGTTGCGCGCTTTAAAGCTTTACATACACCCCCTTTAGAACCCCCTCTACCCCCCCTATTTTCCTTAATTCCGTAATCGGGGGTTACCATTCTAAAATTTTCCCATTTTGCCGAAGTGTGCACATAAATAAAGTGTTTATTGTGTGAAATAGCGCCGAGAGGTTAGTTCAATTTACAAACTTTAACAACAAATAACTTAAAAACTAGAAGCCTGCTGCGGCTAAAAGTATATATATTTGCAATCAGGAGAACTCCCTCTATCGTTCCATAGCTACCTTAATGCGGAACTCCGGGGATGCCAAACTAAATTGCAGCCCTTTGAGGGGTCTGCCCGAGGCCACAAAACATACGAACGTCAAGAAATATTTAGACAAATGGCAGCACTTTACTTTTATGTACATTTTTTGGTTAACGCTTTTGAGCTAAATAAACCTAAAATATTAGACAATTTTACTCACATGTTTAAAAATACGCCCTCGCAATTGTTTTTCAATCACTTTTTTGTATGAAATCGCACTGCAATTTCATTAATTTCACAAATCTCTATTGTTTATCAGGAAATGCAGCAACAATCGACACGAACACGACACGACAAACGAAAATGACTGACGACGAAGGAGATTTGAAGGAATACCACTAAAACGAGATTATGTACATATCACGCCAGTTTTTATTGCTAATTTCACAAACTCATGTTTTGGCTATAATAGAAATGTTGCACTTTAGACTATTTTAGTTTTAAAAAAGTATGGCTTTTATGCAAATTATAAATATTGCTCTACTCGACGGTCATTGACGAACCAAATTTTTTATTACATCGCTCTTTGAGATTACACTGTGTATTATTCAAGGCTGAAAGCTATGCGGGAGAAAGAGACAGCTATATACAACCAATCCGTCACTGCAAATGACAGATACATCGACGCGTCGCCTTGTCAGCAATTCAGCATAATTAAAGGGTCCTTTCGATGAATAAAAATTTGGTCGGTAACGTAGCGCCTTTAAAATTCAAAAGTTCAACTTGATTTCTTTTTAACTTCAAAAGTACATTTTTATTATATACTGCAATAATAATAATTTTTATACGTGAATAGCAAGAAATTCGATAAATTTTAATCTAAACACTTGTGTACAATTACTTATAAGGCATTCGCACGAGGCGATTTTACAGGCAACAAAATTGAATGCGGAGTTGAATGAGAAATTGAAAGTGAAAAAGTTGCTATCCCTATTCAGACGAGGCGATTTTCAATTCAACACGAATAGTTATTTACATTATTTAAAATGAATTTAAATCGCAAAATTTTATCAATTGGCGTAAATTTGGTAAGCCAAGCGTTCGTAGAAGTGCTTTTAGCGAAGCTGAAAGATAAAATAAGAGAAAAAAGTAGAAAAGAAGAAAAAGTATGTACACAGAACAGTGTTGGCATTTTTGGTACAATTGTACTTGTTTGATACAATTTCATTTACAATATACTTTCCTACTACGCAGTACTTTTTAGTACAATTTTGTAATCAATACTAAATATATATAGCTCTGAAAATTCACAGCAAGAAATTTTTTGTATTCTCTTTTGTTGTTTTGTTTTGAAAATGGCTTGAACGAACCAGTATAATATAGCCTAGGCAAATTTTTAAAGAAACTTTTCGATACTAAGTTTTATTAAAACAAAATGTCGAAGTCAGCTTCATATAGAAACAAAGCCTTCGTTAGTTTTAAGAAGAGATTTTCTTAAATATAATACCTTTACGGCACTCACATATTGACATGATTTTACTATTTATTTTATTATTCCTTAATTTTAATTATCTGTTTATAAAATATAATGTATTCTTTAAGAAAAACTGTATAAACTCAAGATTAAATCTTTGCGAAACAGCCAAAAGACAACATACTTTCGTAAAAATTTCGAGCTTTATTAATATTCTTTAGTTTTTAGCCCATTCAATTTTAGTATAATAAAGTGCAAGTTTAAAGTAGCTGGGACATACCGTTGAACTTGGCAATTTTTTTTGTCGACGATGTCCGCTGTCAGAAAATTAGCAACACCTTCATCAAAGAAATCTTAAAAAACTTAGTTATATTAAAATTTAATGGGCTAAAAAACCGCACACTCAAAATAAATCTAGGAAATCGAATTAAAAAGTTCGAAATTTTTACGAAAGTGGTGTTGGTTTTTTTAATGTTGCACAAAGTTTGAACCTTGGATTTGTACGGCTTTTCTTAAAATATAAACAGTATTTAAAAAAAAATAATTAAAATTGAATAATAATAAGCTAAATGGTCAAATCTTGTCGCAAAGTTTTGATAAGCACTTGAAGTGCTATTAAAATGTAAAATTTTAGTACTGAATCCAAAGGAATATGTCTCTTTTATCCATAAATAATAACTTAAATATGCTTTTTGTTAAGATGTATACCTGAAAATGTGTACATACATATTTGCGTTAAATGCAGTACATGTGCGCGTGGAATCAATTTGTAAAAGTGTAAAATACGTAAACGTATGTACATAAACAATAAAACTTTCTCATGAATACCATAAAATCATTGGTCTTGAAGGGAATATACTAAGAAAATATATGAGCGAATTAAAAAGTATGTACAATTTATAGCCGAAAAGTACATTTTTTGTATAGATTTCGTACTGAAGGAACAATTTTATTTTCCAACACTGATACAGAATGTAAACAAACACAGGGTTGCAAGGAAAAAAAGTTGAACGAGCTCAAAGTTGGCTGGCGACCAACTTTGTTGAAAGCGATTAGTTGAAAGGCCGTTCGGACGAGGCGATTTTTGCTTTCAACTAAAAGTTGCCTATAAAATCGCCCCGTGCGAATGCCCTATTAGCTTTTTAAATTGATTTTCACTAGTGTAACCCAAATGTAAACAAATGCACAGCTATTTGAATTAAAAACAAACAAAC
>NW_023475572.1:0-3201 GCF_013731165.1 Rhagoletis pomonella
ATATCTACGTGAATTACGTAATTTGTGTGCTATTTAGCTGTATAAAAACTGCAAAAGGACTCAAAATTAAAATAAAACCACTATGAGATTTATGTAAACATTCATTTTAAAAACAATTTATGTTTTCATCAGTTAAATGTGCTTCATATGTATATACAAATAAACATATTCCACAAAAGCTTATACGTCTATTTCACACCAAAGCTACACTTTTTCCAAGTAAATTTGCAAAGAAGCAACACGATGCCACTGCTAAGGGAGCGGTGCGAGAGAGACAACTGTCAGTTTATCGAACCTTGTATTATTGAATCATGGTTCTCAAGTTGATATCCAACATCAGTCTCCAAGCTATTTAACTTTGGACTGGAAGTTGAGATAAACATGAGAAAAACGGTTTTCTCTATCGGCCCATCTCCACAGGCAAAAGTTTTTGCCTACCAGCTGTCATTTTCTGATATAAATTTTATCAAAGGCAATATTTGTGCGTCGGCTCTTTTTATCTTGATAAAATCATTCTCACACTAATCACTTAAAAAATTAAAAAAATATGCTATTGCACACCCAAGCACATAATAACAAATATTTAAATAGAAACAGCTTATATTAAAATATCAATAATGTTTCCGCCACGAAGTTATCGCTCAGCTGTCAAAGTACCAAATTGCTGACAATATTTATCAAGATAAAAGCTCTGACAACTAGATTTTGCATTTCACCAACCCCATTTTCACCAAACTTAAGTGCAAATTAAGTTTGACTGGTAAATGTGTCGAAACGATCAGCTGTAGTGTGTTTGACAACAAAATAGTACATAAAAAAGAAGTGCACTTTGCTACTGCATTCTTTAAAATGCTTAATTAGGTACTTGTTTGAGTGGAATTAAATTTTTTTTGTAAGTATTTTTTAGTTATCTACATGTGTGAGCTGAGTGTTTACTTATAAAATAAGAAAAATTTTATTAGCAAAATTTTTAGGTTGTGTTGAAGATGTTAGAAGTTACCATTCTTTACTAGAAAGCAATCCCGTACTTTTCAGTTTACTCTCTCGCTTTGAGCGAATTTTTAGATTTTGACAGTTTTACTAGATATATTCCGAGGAATACGGGATCAAACTTATTATTAAGCATGCTAAAAGAGATGACTTATGATTTGGACAGATGCCAAAGTACGTAAACAAAGCATTTCGCTGCGGTGCTACCATATTGCTGAATGAAATATTTTCCATACTTAAGAATTCATTAGGATCCGTATCACGATCCATCAATATTTGACGCTACACCTTCAATAAATATCACGATCCAGGATCGCGATCCAAATACCGCAATCTGTATTGATGGTGTGACAGGCGCCATACAAGTACTTTTTTTCGATACCTTCTTGGATCACAGTAAAAAGTATCGAGTACAAAAATACGGAAGTAGTGCACTTTACGGGAACCAGGTCAAAATGGACGGAAAAAATCGAAAGTGGTGTCAATCGACGCGTCTTGACGCCAATAACTATAATCCGAGAGAGACCGGAAATTAACATTTTTAATTCATTAAAGAGTTATTCGCAAAAAACTCTTGCAATCTTTCGCACTATGTTTTGATGAATTAGACGCAAATAAATTTAGTAAATGAACTCAACTTGACACGTATTTATTTATTTTTATACATTTCTGATGTTTTAAGTATACACTTTCGCCAAATTCTGCATTTATTTGCAATATTCCGATGGTGAAAATCCGCACAACAATCTTGTGTAGCAAGGCACATTAAACAGGTAGTAGCAGCAAGGCTGCAGCTTTGATTTTTTCTATTGCGTGAAAAATCTGAACTGTCAAACTTTACTTCATTCATATACACATCCACATACACATACATTAGCATCCTTTTTGCTTGCTTTTGATTGGTCGAACGTGCTTACATTTCTTTCTGTTTTGACATTTTATGTTTCTCAAGCAACAACAAAATACATGGCAGGGTTGCATTTGCTCTTCTGCTACTACCTGTTAATTGTGCCATGCTTGTATAGTTAATATGTATAAATAAGATGGAGGAAAAGTGGTGCTGCCACTCTATTAAAAATAATAAAACTTTAAAATTCATTTCATTTGCGGTTGATTTTTCAATTGTTCACTTACAACTTTATTTAATTAGTTTGTCTTGAAAATATTGTGAATCCGTTCACCGGCAGTCGGGTATTTGCGCAGGAAGAAGAACTCTGCAATGTACGTAGTGAGGGTTATAATCCCTAAGCGCGGCCGAAGGCCGCCTACGCAGAAATTTGTTCTCTCAAAAGGTGTTCAGACCCCTTTTCTTTGGCAAGATAGAAAGAGAATTCTACGTAGTGAGGGTTATAATCCAGCATCAATTTACCTCCATTTTATTTTTAATAGAGTGGCAAAACTAGTTTTCCTCCATCTTATTTATATTAACTTCATAAGATTGTTGTGTGGATTTTCAACATTGCAATATTCCAATTAAATACAGAATTCGTGAAAATTTACACTTAAAACGCGACAAATAAATAAAAACTAATCAATATGTGTCATGGTGTAATAATAACAAGGTTTTGTCAGTAACTTAACCTCACTTTTCCGGCAGGTCTATTCCGGCCACGCATTTTAAAGTAGTAGAAAAGGTACTAATTATTTACAACTTTTAATCCGTTTGTGCATACTATTTCAAATTAAATGTAGAAAAATGTATAATTATAGGCTTATAAGCCTGAATATTTGTTTGTATCGTACGCTCCACACAGCTTGGACACATATTGTAACTTATAAAAAACTAACGGCCGTAAAATAAGGCAATTTCCAATAAGAATGTAAATGATTTTTTATCGTAATTTCACCATTCTGCCGCTCTATTCTAGTGTATAAGTAGTCCATTTGGTTCGATAATATGACAATGCAGCAAAAGATATTTAATATAAAAAAATCGACTTTCCATACGATTTTTGTGTACGTCGTTTTCCATTGATAACCACGATATCTTTTATATTTTATATTGTGGGGACAAAAATTATACAAAATCCAGCAATTTGAAATATTAATATCGTTCTGAAAACACCAAGTTCTTTAAAAATCGCGATGAAACGAGATACTAATACTAGGTTTACATATAAGTAGATTATCCTAATTTTCGAGCTTAACACCCTAATCTGTAATCATAACAAGAGATTAGCCATATAAAATTCGTCCCTTGTTAATCTGTAA
>NW_023475573.1:0-3201 GCF_013731165.1 Rhagoletis pomonella
ATGTATGACTGAATAACAAATTTCAAGTTCATATGACTTATAGTTTCAGGTTTATAGCTGATAAAATATTCCACGCCTATGGGATGTGTCACGCCTACTTTTGCAAACTCATTTATATATACCTTACTGTATGCACCTACCATAGTTATGTCTGTATATCAAATTTAAAGTTCATATGGCTTATAGTTCCGGAGTTACAGCTGATAACATATTCCTATGGGATGTGCCACGCCCACTGCTACAAACTCATTTATATATACCCTAATATAAGCACCTACCATATGTTTGACTAAATAACAAATTGCAAGTTCATATGACTTATAGTATCGGATTTATAGCTGATAAAATATTCCACGCTTATTGGATGTGCCACGCCCACTTCTACAAACTCATTTATTTATACCATACTATAAGCACCTACCATATATATGACTGTATACCAAATTTCAAGTTTATGTGACTTATGGTTCCGAAGTTATGATTGATAACAAATTTCACGCCTATAGGATGTGCCACGCCCAACTTTACAAAGTCATTTATATATACTCTACTGTAAGCACCTACCTTATATATGACTGCATACCAAATTTCAAGTTCATGTGATTTATAGTTCCGAAGTTATGGCTGATTAAAGGTTTCACGCCTATGCGAGGTGCCACGCCCATTGTCGAATCCCAATTTTTTTTACCCTATTATAGGCCCAGGTGTCATGGCAATACTCTGTCAAAACTTTGTTCGATTCTGTCCGTCCGTTTAGGCTGCAACCTGGCACATACATACATACTTCCACAAGAATATAGTAGATATATCCTTCTCTTTGCGCAAAATAATTTTTGGGGATGTCTCGGCCATAGGGCCACCTATCGTGTACATTTTTAGTCCAATATTTATTTTCAATTGTCTAAATGTATTCTAAAAATTAGCCTCATCGGCAGGAAAATTCAGTTTTTAGCAATATTTCGACTCTAGCGCCACCTAGCGAATGCATTTTTGGTAAGATTATTTATTTTCTAGGTGCTGACACATGTTCCAAATATGAACCAAATCGGGCTAGCCGTTTAATAGTTTAGTGACATTTAATGTACAGAAAACTCTATGAAATTATGAAATCGTGACGTCTCAGTACTCGTCATTTCTCAGCAACTACAACAAAAAATTTCAAATTTTTTTAAATCGAAAAACCTTCCACACAGAAGGTCCAAAAAAGAACCTTTTACAGAATTAAAATCGGTTCAGCCGTTTGGTCAGGCATCGCCGTCATACGGAAAACATTTCATTTTTATATATATAGACTAGCAGACCCGGCGAACTTCGTCCCGCCTAAAATAAATTTTTTGTACACGGTCAAAAATTTGGGTTTAATTTTTAAACCGCGCTGGGACTACTGCCTTTTTTAATCTTTTATAGTCTACTTTTTAAACCAGTCAATAGTTTTAAGCAATTTTTAATATATTGTGGTTCAAATTTTAGTCCAAAAAGTTCGTGGTTTAAAAATCAAACCAAAATGTTTTAATTCTAGTTTCTAGGTTTCATATACAGAAAATAAATAATATAAAAAAAACTTTTTAATATACAGCGCTTTTATAAATGGACTAAAAAGTAGAAAATAATATTTCTCAGTCCCATAGAATTTGTTTTGATAACTTTTGATTTTGAAATTTTAGCAAAAGTCATTATAAACAATCTATGAAATTGAAAATGAAAAACGTGGAGCGCATGCAATACAAAGCATTCGATTTAATTGACAATAGTCAAACTACATAACGTAGACCTAAAATTTCTACAGCGAAAGTAGAACTTTGAAATCGATTTTAAGCGGTCGTTTTTCATATACCCACATACATACATACATATATTACTTTTCATATCAATTCAAGTGTATTACATGCGCCCCACGCTTTTCATTTTCAATTTCATAGATTGTTTATAATGACTTTTGCTAAAATTTCAAAATCAAAAGTTATCAAAACAAATTCTATGGGACTGAGAATTATTATTTTCTACTTTTTAGTCCATTTATAAAAGCGATGTATATTAAAAAGTTTTTTTTATATTATTTATTTTCTACTTTTTAGTCCTGTCTGAATAAAATTTTGCAATAGATATTAAAATAATTCAACGATATTAATAGAAAGGTGCACACACATGCATTTACATATGTATATACATACAAACGAGCACCAATTAATTTTATTTAAAGAAATGGCGTGTCGTCTATTTCCGCTGTAGCAAACGTAGTACATAGGGCGACATCTAGATGTCATCTACCTCGCCCTATTCACTACAGATGTCGCCCTATGCACTATGCTTTTTTATAGGAACTTTTCAAAGCAAAGCTTTTTTTGGTGTCGGACACACAACATTGAAAGTTTCTGGATCCACAACATTGAAAGCTTCTGGACACACAACATTGCAAGTTAATAACAGCGTTGTAATGTAATATGGTTTAAAATCTAAATCGAAATAGAAAATGTTTGCACGCAGCGAAATGTGGAGTTGATTCAAACTCAACATATGAAAGCACATTTACATGCGTGGCTGTAGCTGAGTGTGCAAAGCTGCTTGATACATATGGTTGCTACTAAGGCTGTCCGGGTTCAATCCCCCTCCGACGGAGCATGAAATTTTATTTTAATTTTTATTCTTAATTATGAAAATGTTCGGGTTTAAAATTTAAACCGAACTGTTAACATACATATGTGCCCTCTTTTTTTTAAATTTATAAGGTTTGTATTTGAAACTGAATTTATGTAGTTTGGTCATATATGCAGGTCAAAAAGTTTAAAATTAAAACCGAAATTTTTAACCGTGTATTGAAACACTTTGGTCCAACATTTTCACCAAGAGTTGACGTTCATGATTTTTAGTGACGCATTTGTCTTCTAATATTACGGTTTGGTGGTTGTCAGAAGGCATATTTGCCGTCTTAAATAACTTAGCAAAACTGTACATGCATACAAAGATACGTAATAGTTTCAGTGCGTTTGAAAGGCGCCACGTCCCCTTTTCAAATAACTCCAATTTTCTCTAAGAGCATGGGATTGATTTCATATATCTCTATACCATTTTCGAGTAATCTACCATGGGAGGTGCCACGTCCCTTTTTCCAATAGCCCCAACTTTTCTTCATGACCAGTCGCGTTTTATATATCTTGTACATACCAAGTTCCAGTACTCTTCCATGAAAACATTCAGAGATAT
>NW_023475574.1:0-3201 GCF_013731165.1 Rhagoletis pomonella
TTATGTAAACAGGAGTGTCATCCTTCATGTATAATTTTTGTTTGTAGAAATTATTAGAGGAAATTGGTTCTGTTTCTAGTGCAAATATGTCTATGAATTCTGTGCATAGTGTTGTTAGTTGAGAGTTGACAAATTGTGGAAAGTTTTTTGTTAATCTTTTTAATTTCTCTGTATCATTGCAATTTTTATCGTGTGTGGTTGTTTTAATTAGTGTGTAATCGTCTAAATTTTCGGTATTGATCTTGTAATTTTGAATAGTTGTGTTTTTATGTGTTGTGTTGATAATTCTAACAAAAGTTTGATCTTTATTTGTGATAGTGTTTGCTATGAAAATGCCTTCAGATAATTGTTGGTGTGGTATGAAGATGTTTTTGTTATCGGTGTTTACTTTGACTTGTCTAATGACTTCAGATCTAGCAGGGATAGTAAGTGTGTTGACAGACAGACAATTTGTTAGGTGCATTGTTATTGTTTGGGGAAAATCATATGGCCTTAGGATTAATTTATCCTCTGTTTTGCCATAATCTAAAATACAATTGTATTTCTTTATGAAATCTAGTCCTATTATTCCATCGCATGGGATTGGAAAGTCGTCTTCTACGACATGGAATTTATGGTAAATTAGAAGGTCATCACCTTTTAAATCCGCTTTAATTGTGCCTAATGTGCTAGTTATTCCTTGACCAATGCCCTTTAAATCTGTAATTTGTTCTTTATTAATTTTGTGAGTTTTACTAATTTGATGCATTTTTATAATGGAAATGTCTGCTCCCGTATCAATTAAAAAATTTGAAATCGAATTATTTAGGGATGTCCTTGTGGATATATAGCTGTTTAGATTTAGGTTCAGTACACATATTTTTCTTTCTATTAATTTTGAAGTGGAGCTTCCTGGTTTTCCGTCTGGGTGCAGCTGCGCAAATTGCGGATCTGGTTGTAGGATCTATTGCCGTTTTGGGCTTGTGATCCTCTTCGGTTATTATTATTATTGCTGTACGACCTCGAGTTATTGTTGTATCTCGGTTGTGGTCTGAATCTCCGATTTTGGTAATTTCCATAGTTGTTACTTCGGTATCCTCCCCGGAAATTGTTCCTGTACTGACTCTGTTGTCGTACGTTCAAAATTGTATTCGAGCTGCCTGTTATTTCGGTACAGCTGTTGGTGAACTTAGAGATCGCATCGTTCATTGTTGTGAACGTTCCCGCTTGCATTATCATTTTAACATTATTGTTGGAGCTGTTTTTACACATTGCCTTGACGGCTGCCTGTGTAGAATATCTCGTTGCTAAGTCTGGGTTTAATCCATCCGAGATATATGCTCCTTCTAGTGATCTGGTAATTTTTTCTATTTCCGCTGTGTATTGGTTAGCAGTTTTATTACGTTGTTGAACGTTTAGAAGTTTAGCGGTTAAAACCTCTACCGATTCACCTTTTATCGCGTTTTTGAGTTTTGTTTTTATTTGTCCAATCGTGTTTTCATTACTGATGAAGTTTCTTGCCGTTCCTTTTAGCTTGGTCTTTATCATTCCTATTGCTAAAAGTTCGTGCTCATCCTTGATTTGATCAAGTATGTCGAGGGCATCTAAGAAGCTGTGTAAGTTTTCTGGCTTCCCATCAAACTCTGGGAGTACTGACGAGGCGGTTTTAATGAATTCGACTACTGTTTGTACCATTGTGACGTTTATGGTTGGGATGTTTACTTTTTTGGTGTCTTCCCCTTGACTTAAAGAGGGTGATGGAGTCCGGCTTCGGACGCGTTCTGACAGAAGTAAGTTAAAATCAACCTGGAGATTCTCCTCTAATGTGGTTGGTATTGTTACTTCTATATTGTGTCTAGCTAACGAAGATACAAGTTTATCTCGTACTGCAATGAAAAATTGGTAAGCTTCCTTTTGGTGTTCTGTGGTAAGTATACGATTTGCTACATTGATCACCTGTCTAATGTTATTAAGGGCTTCCAAGATTATGTTCAAATGTTTTACTATAGTTTCCGTTGTTATAGGAATACTCTTATTTATACATTTGTATGATTTACTAGCTTTAGTTTTTTCGTCAGTTAACGTGTCATGGATTTCTTTCCATTGATTCATTTCTGGTTTAAAACTTTTGGCATTTTTGAAAGTTGTTTCTTTTTATTGAGAGAGTTATACGCGTTGTTGTACATTGTTTAATTGTCTCAATTTGTTTTTAATGTAATTGTTTATCAAGATTACCATTGCGACAATTAAACATGTAGCTACGCATGCAAAAGCGGTCAACCACTTATCGGGAACTTCTTCCTTGTTTTCTACGATAGGATGTGGTTGATATTTAATTACTTTAGTTTCGTAGGTGTTTTCACCTGAGGTTTCTTTTCCTACTTCGTATCCTGCTATTCCTATTAATATGCCGTTTAGTGCAATTTTCCACCAAGTCATTTTTATGTTAATAATATTTTACGGTTGAGAAAAAAAAATGAATGAGAAAAACAATTTTCCTTTTTATTATTAGTTCTTGTTTTTTAATTTAATAAAAAAATTTTTTTTTGTATTTTTATTAGTTATAGCTATCTTATTTGTGCTAACATTCTCCTTGCTTCTTCTTCCCTAGTTTTTGGATTTATGACGTCTACTAAGGTGGTTTCCCTTTTCATACTATAAATTTCCTAATGATCCTTTTGGTGGTTCTGCGTTGTTGTTGTTGCTGGGTTCCACCCATTTTTGTGCAGATCTTTTAGTTTGGTTATCAACTTCTTCTTTTGTTGCCCGCGACTGATGTTAATTATTCGCTGTAGTTCTGCACATTCTTTTTGGCGCCTTCGCTTTCTACCTCCACGTTTTTTGGGTTTATGTTCGCAGCTTATTCGTTGCCTAAACTCTTGTAAGTTGGCTTTTTGGCGGTTTTGCCTTTGCCGGTATTCCTCTAGGGATATTGGTTTGGGTCCTATTACAATTTTTGTAGGGATGTATTTGGGGTATTCTTCTGCGTTTTTCGATCCTTCCGGAACGTATTCCTCTGCCATAATGTACTGGCAGGGTCTTGATCTTGATAGAGTTGGCAGGGTCTAGATTTGGGTTGGTAGGATCTAGCTTTGAGCTGGCAGGATCTAGCTTTGAGCTGGCAGGATCTAGCTTTGAGCTGGCAGGATCTAGCTTTCTCCTGGCAGGATCGCCATGTAAAATATTGTAAGGTGTTTAGTATTTTCTTAGCTCTACAGCCGC
>NW_023475575.1:0-3200 GCF_013731165.1 Rhagoletis pomonella
TTTAGCTCAAAATACTGTTCCATCACCACGTTTACCCTTAACTAGACTGGATCCGATTTCAAACCAGTATATACCGATTTCGGTTCAGGCAACTGAACCACGGTATACCCTGACCACTAGTACGGTTAATTCGAAGGCTCAACCAGCAGTTCCTAATTCATTGTCAGGCGAAACGGAACCAACACCCTCATTGCACCAACTGTCTGTAATGGTGTCTGAGTTGTTGAGAACACAAACACAGATGCAACAGCAAATGATCCGTGATCGGATTCATTTGCAGCCAACAATACCTGACGTTCGTGACATTAACCAAACCATGCCACCGACCTTGAAGCATACCTGGATACCACCACCGGTGGATCCTCCTCATGTTTCTTTGGTTGGTCCGTCACCCTTACAAACTCAAATAACCAATACCTACCGTGGTGTTAGAACGTCTCATACCCAAGAACCAATTAATGAACCATCTCATTTATATCCGAATTATTCGCTATCCGGTCCACCGCAATCACGACCAAATCAAGCCACTATATTCGACGAATCTGCCCAAGCGGATGCAATGGATAGGAAATTTAGAGGCTTACCATCATGGATGGGACGTGCTCAATTCGATGGCGTTCACGTAAACGAAAAATTTCTATCGGTTGAAGATTATTTGGCTATTATTGGCTCATTTCGATATAAGATCGGGGTACCCGACCATGAATTGGTTACGCGTTTGGTACCCACACTCACGGGGGCCGCTCGACAATGGTATTTCACCGAACTGAGAAAGTTCGGAGATTATCAGGATTTTTGCACAAAACTTCGTGCTCGTTTCCTCAACAAACATACTCGGGCTCAAGTAATAATGTCTTATGCGCAGATTAAATTCGACCCACGGTCGCAAACACTGTTGAAACATATCGATGACTTGACATTCCAATTGCAGGGTAATGGCTGTGGCCTGGATGAACGGGATCACCTCGATATCATCATCGGTACCTTATCCGATCATCTTCGTGAACTCGTCCACACTCGACAAGTCCACACGTTAGAACAATTGCGTGAGTTCGCTCAGCGAACTGCACCACATTCGTTCATTGTTGCCACATCCCGTCCGAAAAGAACCCGTTCGGATAGACAGCGATCAGAACCACGGGAAATTTCGGCACTACATGATTCGCCGGATGATTCTTCACATTCGGAATATACCGCTTCGTTCCCTGGATCCGACTCAGATGACAGGGAATGTGCATACGTGGGCAAGCATAAGAAACCCTTTAAACCATATCAGAAACGTACGGATTCGAAACCAGTCGGTGATTATAAAAATGACACAAATCGAAATGAGAATGATACGAAAGCAGGAACCATCGTCGACCCATTTCTCACTGTTGAGGGGGACGAAAATTTACGATGTGCAAAATGTCTCGTGTGGGGTCATCACTTCAAAAGGTGTCGAACCCAACCGAATCGGGTGATATGCTACAAAGAGTGACGTCGGATCAATGCCCGTGTTCAAAAAACGCATAAGTGAGTCGATTGGGAATAGTGGCCCATCGTACTCAGAATCCATAACTTTTTCTAAATCCACTGTCTCTAATAATCCTCATTCTACCGAAGTCCCTCTACAAATCGACACATCTTCAGTCCCGAATTCCAGTAATAATTCTACTCTGATTCTTAACGAATATAATCAAACTCAAAGGGATGGCAAAGAACCATCAACCAAATGTTCTGAACGAACACCACCAATTACCAAACCTACTTCAGCTCCAGTCCCTAATCACAAACAAGACGCGGTTAATCAAGTTAACCAACCACGACTCCGCGATGTTTTCTTTATCTCAGAGAAATGTTTGACCTATAATATTCCGAACGATTGTCGCGATTATCTCACGGTTATGGTTAACCACCATTCTCATACGGTTTTACTCGATGGTGGAGCCGAAGTCACAGTCGTATCACAAACGTTTTATGAGAAGCACAAATGGGGACAGTTGCAACCTACCAAAACCTACATTGGTCTTGCCGATAATTCGATCTCTTTTAAGGCCATTGGTAAAGTGAATGTATTATATACGGTCGGTAGTCTTACCCGAATTGTGCCAACTATTGTCGTTCCGATCTCACTGAAACACCCAATTATGGGACGGACATTCCTTGAGGCCTTCTTTTTCGAACTGGTGCAGAACCAAGAAAAAGTGGAGCGATTTTTAAAAAATACAGCCAAAGGTGATACGGAAGAGGTTGCATCCGCGAAAGTTGAAATGGTTACGGCGGATGAATTTATTAATTTTTGTAACCAATGGAGTGGGAAAGAACCAGCTCAGGTATCATCTATGGGTAGTGATCTGGAGCCAATTGACGCTTCCACACTCGGTTTAGACGGTGACATAGATACACCAAAAATGACCAGCGTCAGCCTTCCACATAATCTCACTCCAGAACAAAGAAAAATGTTGGACGCCGTTCTCAAACTTTTTAATCCAACTCCTGTGTCTGGTCCCTTAAATGTCACTAATCAGATCGAACACGTAATTGACACAGGTGATGCAAAACCCGTCATGAAACGCCAGTATCCAGTATCGCCATACGTGGCTGAACAAGTTCAAGCCGAACTGGACAAAATGCGTAGTCGTGACATCATTGTGACCATCGAAGAAAGTCCTTGGCGGTCACCAATTCTGGCTGTAAAAAAGAAAGACGGAACTTGTCGCGTATGCTTGGACGCAAGAGAATTGAATAAAATCACCGTTCCAAATGCCTATCCAATTACGGATACTAACCAGATTTTAGCACGACTAAAGTCAGCAAAATACCTAACCAGTATTGATCTGTCTCAAGCTTTCTTTCAAATTCCCTTGGCAAAATCGAGCCAACTGAAAACCGCATTTGCATTCGGGAACAGGCTTTACGCTTTTCGTCGCATGACGATGGGGTTGAGAAACTCACCCGCCACATTAGCCATTCTCATTGATAAAATTTTCCGGGATTTAGTTCCACATGCATTCGCATTCGTGGATGATTTCATAATTTGCACTTCGACGTTTGAAGAACACGTTAAGATATTGGCTATTGTTGCAAAACGTTTGGCTGGGGCCGGCTTAACCATCTCAACATCCAAATCGAATTTTTGCTGTAAACGATTGGAATTCCTGGGTTACGTTTTGTCTCAAGAGGGTCTATCTGCGAATCCATCTCGTATTCGAGCTATT
>NW_023475576.1:0-3200 GCF_013731165.1 Rhagoletis pomonella
CCGATGCAATTCTCAAAAAGATTTTAATTTTTTTTGTGACACCCAAACCTTCGAACCGGTAACTATGAGGGCATTTATGCGACCAACCCTATACAGTTTTTTTTTCTCTTTTTTTTATACAAAGTCTAAGAAAAAGTACACCTATATGAACTTATCTCCCAAAGCTGGCAAATGCAAATAAGGATTAAAATCTTAAAACTAATTAATAAAATTAATGTAAAGTATTTACAAAGTTAACAAAAAAATACTCTTTTTCTCTTTTTCGCAACATCTATAAAGGACCCTTTTATTTTTCAAAAAAACCTGTGTGACAGTTATTATCTTACGCCCCGTACTTTGCCATTCATATTGTGGCAAACACTACTTAGTAGCAAAGTTAAGTGCGATAGTGAAAAGGTGTAGGCATGGTCGAAGCAAGATAGGCGCAGAGCGCTCGGGTATAAAAATCAGAAAAAATATTAAATTAATTATAAGGCTTAAATTAAAAAACTGGCCATATATTCAGAAAGAGTTTGGAATTCTTTTGTAGAATTTAGTTGGAGAAAATTTCCTATAAGCGCGGTCGTTGAAGAGGTGGTGAGCGAAGGGGGGAGTGGGCGTAGCATCCCCGACCACCTAGGCCCCCTATGGGTCCCTAGGGACGCCTTAGCAAAATCGCCAAATATCACAATTGGGTGCCACGCTCACTCCCCCTTTGAGCCCCATCTCTTTAACGACCGCCCTTATTGGAAAGCCAGCCCATTTAGTTATTTATTTTTAACATTTATTGTTGCTTTGAAAAAGATTTCTAAAATATCTTTGTTAATTTGTAACAATAGATTGCACAAAAAATTAAAAAAAAATTGTACTCTTTTCTTAGGTCTTGTACTGCTTTTTTTCTATCGAAAATATAAATGTACCCTTTCTCCGTTTCAAAATCTGGCAACCCTAGTATGCACACACATATAAATATGCACACGTACTATCATTAATTCGCGCCGTTAACTGACGGCTCCCGCCAGATAATAACCCTTCGTTAAGTTTCCCCTTAATATCGGTTATTGTCCGGCGGTCCGATTTAAAATCCCGCAAATTCTTCATGTCACTTCGGTTCAAAAGATTTACTAAAGCAGACCAGCAGCTACCAGGCCGCTGTCACTAAGGTAATACAATTGTTACTTATACCAATATTTGTTAAACTTTAATTCTGAATATATATTAAATTCAAAATACTAAAAAACGCATATTTGCTTTGGTTTTTATTTCCATTTGCTATCACCTGCACCGGAGCGTTATTCCCGATACTATCAAGTGCAGCTGATTTGCCGCTATTTAAACTCGATAGCGTTTATGCAGATAAGTGAGCCCGTTTGTCAACCGTATAAAATCCATGTACATATATACTACACATATGCATACATATCAGGGTTGTTGCGAATATTCGCATTTGCATTCGCAACGGCGGAAGTTCCGCATAAATTTTAACTTTCGCATTCGCAATAATCAATGCGGAGCTTTTGCGAATGCGAATATTGTGCAAGTGCACTGATAAAACGTATATCTGGCAAACAAAAAATTGTAGCCAACATTTTTTGCCTGTGGAGATGCTACGTTAAGACTGCCCCCCTACGTCCCGCTTCTTTCGTAATTTAAAGCCAAAGAATAAGATAATAGTCGGTATTTACAGCGGAAATGTTCAACGGCTAGATATAAAGAGAGTCCGCTATTTGCGCGTTAAAAGATTACCTTTTATTAGGTAAGAATTATGTAACTATCAAATATTATGTGTCAAAGTTCTGTTGAAAAAACTGGATGCATCACTAGTTTTTTTTCTACTTTTTCTTAGAAAAGTGCAATCATTTTTTTCTCATAAAACTTATTATGCTTAAGTTCATTGTTTCCTTTTATTAGTCTTTCATTTCGAAAACAACAACATTTATTTTAATTTTGTGTAAATTTTCAAAATTAGCACGCATCAAAATAAAGATAAAATAATATGTGAATAAGTTGATAGCCAAGTTCACAAATCAAATAAGAATTAATTCAAGGCGAATTTTATATCATTAGTGTAGTATGGAAAGGGCTTAACTCACATCGTCGCTGAAATACAAAAAGCCGCAACTAACTCTAACTCAAATCGATCGATCGATTATGATGCATTTCATCGAATCATAACTCCCCACATCGTTTTAGCCAATAAAAAAATTTAGTTAGTTGGGGTTTTTTGCATTTCCGAGACAATGTGAAATACGCTCTTATAATATAGTACTAACGATATGTTGAAAATCTTGCGTTCATTCGCCTCAAAATATAAAAACACATTGAGCGCATGGAATGGAACAACAAAACGGATTTGTTGGAGTATGGTACCGAGTCGGTACTACCGACAGCGGTGAGTAATTAATTGTGACTGCCTGGAGCTAGGAAAAGCCGAGCTCAGCTAACTAATAAAACAAAACTAATTACAGGCTGTTCATTACAGGTGAACCTTTCCAAGAAGTCACCCGGGAACTAAGCAGATCGGAGACCTTTATCGTCCGTGACTCCAATAATTCAAATTATTATAAAAAACGGGGTACTTTTTTAACAAAATAACAAGATTTTCAGGAGGATACATCCGACATTTGCAATCCGATGCAATTCTCAAAAAGATTTTAATTTTTTTTGTGACACCCAAACCTTCGAACCGGTAACTATGAGGGCATTTATGCGACCAACCCTATACAGTTTTTTTTTCTCTTTTTTTTATACAAAGTCTAAGAAAAAGTACACCTATATGAACTTATCTCCCAAAGCTGGCAAATGCAAATAAGGATTAAAATCTTAAAACTAATTAATAAAATTAATGTAAAGTATTTACAAAGTTAACAAAAAAATACTCTTTTTCTCTTTTTCGCAACATCTATAAAGGACCCTTTTATTTTTCAAAAAAACCTGTGTGACAGTTATTATCTTACGCCCCGTACTTTGCCATTCATATTGTGGCAAACACTACTTAGTAGCAAAGTTAAGTGCGATAGTGAAAAGGTGTAGGCATGGTCGAAGCAAGATAGGCGCAGAGCGCTCGGGTATAAAAATCAGAAAAAATATTAAATTAATTATAAGGCTTAAATTAAAAAACTGGCCATATATTCAGAAAGAGTTTGGAATTCTTTTGTAGAATTTAGTTGGAGAAAATTTCCTATAAGCGCGGTCGTTGAAGAGGTGGTGAGCGAAGGGGG
>NW_023475577.1:0-3200 GCF_013731165.1 Rhagoletis pomonella
TCGCTTGTTTTGTGCATTAAAACTGTTTTTGATTCTGTTGTTTAATTTTGATAGGGAAGCTTCTTAATTTTTTGAAGTGGTACATAAAGCAACCGGTTTCGCTTTTCTATTTTATTATTATTTTTCTTCTCTTCTAAAAATTATTGAACATTGAAAAAAAAATTGCAAAAAAAACGGCAAATTTGGACATAAAGCCTAGTCTTTTGTCTTTGAGTTTGGAGGGGTGCTTCGCTAACTTTATATAAAGTTAGCAAAACACCTTATATCTAAAAAAATACAAGAGCGACAAAATTATTTTTTCCACAACTAATTAACGGCAAAAAACCGCAAATTCATAGGTATATGCCACATTTTTTTCTTCATGTTGTTTCGCTAACTTTATACACATGCGAATAGGGCTTTGAACATTCTTTTCACAAATTAGTTTCAAGAACATTCGTATTCTTTTCAGGAAGTTACCAGCGATTTTTGGTAAATGTGTCACAAAGCAGCATTTGCATTCTGAATATATTTAAATAATATCGCTGGAGAATTTGGGAATACTGAAACCTCAAGCGAAAATGAAGTGCTTTTTGAAGACTAACTGCTTTAGGAATCTCTCCTCAAGGCATATCTGCGAGACATGTAGTAAATATTTTTCTTTTTTTAATTTAGGAGTTTCGATAATGCCATAATTAATCGCTAGAAGAAACCATTTATGTACATGCGACCATACTTATTTTATTATGTAGCTAATGGTAAGCAAATAGCTTGTGTCAAAATACAGCGAATTGGACAATGTTTTTGAGTACTACTTAAACACATATAAGGAGTGTTCGCTATGCAAAAAATTTGTACAAGTTGGTACCAATTGTTACCAAATCGTGTTCGTTTAGCCAAAAACCCAGTAAAACTTGCAAGGAGAGAGCACAATTTTGACATTTCATTTGGAGGGGAAGTTGCAAATTCGTGCTGGGAAAATTTTTGCCAGTAAGAATTTGCAAGCAGGATTGTGGCACACGGTTGCATTTTTGTCAACATTAATTTGAATCAACGAGTTCGTTAAATTTAAAAATGAACAATCTTGTTGCGATTTACTAATGAAAGAAGTATGTAAATATTCGTTTATTCAATTAATTTAATTAATTCCAAACATTTGAAAGATACTCGGCTGAAAAAGCTGTATTCGTAATCGGAACGCACTCGACACCACTGTCGATATAGGAAATTCGACAGTGACTTCCACAATGAAATTGAAGCGTATGTTGAAGAAAGTCAGAATAAGAAGAAATATACGTATAGGTCCTGTTTTGGTTTCCACCTGAAATAATTTAAAAAATTTATTATGCTCGAAATGCAACCGTGGACGCCAACTGGCAGTGAAGCTTGCTAATGTTTGCTAATTCCTGTTCGCGCAAAACTTAGTAAGTTTCTCTCTTTGGGAGAGTAAGGTACCTTGTTCTCTGAATTTTGTTACTGGCTAATTCTTACTGGCAGCTGCATAGCGAACACTCCTATACTCATCATTTGAACATACAAAAAAGCAGAAAAGTCTTTTTTACGAAAGCTAAGTCATGTTTTCATATTTTATTTACTGCCTTTACACTTTTAATTAACGCTTGCCATCTTTTTACATTAAAATAATGCAACATTTTAGCTGCTTTTAATTTCGCACAGAAAAAGTTATCATTTGACCTAATGTGCAACGTCTACAGAATCCAGTACTTTAAGGGCTATGGAATTGTTATCTTACCTAGCAAGTAAAGAAATTGTATTTTAATTCGCTAAACCATAATGCATTCTTATAAAGACATACAAACATTCTTTGAGGTTATGTAGTTCATCGTGCCTTACATGAACAAAAGTCACAAGAGGGTTAATGTAGGCAAATATGTATATGAATTGTTTACATTTAAACTTTCAAATAGGCGTACGTCATATATTTATTTCACTTTGTTTATTACATTATGGTGTAGACCCATGATTCAATAATAGAAAGGTTTTGTAATAAAACAGTCTTCTCGCTCCCACAGATAAAATTGGCTCCTTTACTTGTGCAGAATGTTGCTCACTCTACAGTTTTTAGTTATATTAGTAGTAAAACCAAAAATTCTTCATACTAAATATTCGTTGGCATCACCTTCGTTTGCGTAGTTATCAGAAACAGGTCTAGAATAGCACGGTAGCTATAAAATAACCAAAAGTGCCGATTGATCGAACTTTTTTCGCTGATTTCAACGAAACCAAATTTATTTGGCGCAGGTTAAAAATAAAGAAGATATAAGAGGTTTATTTGCTTTGTTTATTTATATTTTTATACCCGAGCGCACTTGTGCACAAGGGTATTATAACTTTGTTCACATAACGGTTGTTTGTAACATGCAAAACGAATCGAGATAGATATAGACAAATGTATTCATAAATGATCAGAATGAAAAGAGAAATCGATTAAGCGGTGACTGTCTGTCCGTCCGTCCGTCCGTCCGTCCGTCCGTCCGTCTGTGCACACGATAACTCGAGTAAAAATTGAGATATCTTAACGAAACTTGGTACGTGAACTTCTTTTGGGCGTAGGACGGATGGTATTGAAAATGGGCGAAATCGGACAATAACCACGCCTACGTCCCATATAACGGTAATTTTAAGAAATACGAAAACTGCGATATTTTAGTAACTACTGAAGATAATTCACTCAAAAATGATATTTACAATAATTTTTAAACGAAAAATAAGAATATTATAAATTTTTGAAAAATGGGAGTAGCCACGCCCACTTATGGTTACATGTGTATATCTTGGCAACCGCTGCACCAATTTCTTCCAAACTTGGCACAGTTGTTGAGCTTGGTACATCATACTAAACGGCTGAAAATTTTAAAAATCGGACAATAACCACGCCTACCTCCCATATTACGGTAATTTTCAGAAAAACGAAAACTGCGATATTTTAGTAACTACTGAAGATAATTCACTCAAAATGGATGTTTGCAATGAGTTTTAGACGAAAAATAAGAATATTACAAAATTTTGGCAAATGGGCGTAGCCACGCCCACTTATGGTTACATGTGTATATCTTGGTAACCGCTACACCAATTTCTTCCAAACTTGGCACAGTTGTTGGTCCTGGTACAGCATACCAACTGGCCGAAAATTTCTAAAATCGGACAATAACCACGCCCACATCCCATATAACGGTAATTTCGAGAAATACAAAATCTTC
>NW_023475578.1:0-3200 GCF_013731165.1 Rhagoletis pomonella
TATTATTTTTTATTTATTTATATTATTTTTTATTTATTTATATTATTGTTTATTTATTTATATTATTGTTTATTTATTTATTTTATTTTTCATCTGATTGATTTTTTTCTTATTTGTTTCTTTAATTTTTTTATTTCTTTAAAAATTTTAAATCTTTAAAACAAAGAAAGGGGTAACTTAAACTAAGGTAAGAACTAAAAAAATAAAATCAAACGAAAAAGTAGAAAACTTAACTTTAGAAATTAAAAAATAATAGATAATAAAAAACTGAGAACTTCAACAAAAAGTATGCTTAAAAAACAAAAAAAAAATATATAAAAGCTGAATTAAAGTAAAATCTTAAAAATAAAATAAAAACTTTAAAAATCCGATACTTGGAAAAATCAGAAAACTTGAAAAAAAAATATTTCGAAAATATTAGGTAAACTAAAATAAATTTCTTAATATCTGTTTTAACTTTTTCCTTTTATCTTAATTGATTTTTTCTTTTATTTATATTATTTTTATTTAATTTATTTTTCATTAACTTCTTTTATTGTCATCTATTTATTTTATTTCTTATTTGTTTCTCATATTTTTTTTATCCATTTCTCGTATTTTCTTATTTATTTCTTAATTTTTTAATTTATTTTTTAGTTTCTTATTTTTTATTTACTTCTTTCGTTTTTTATTTATTTCTATTATTTTTTTTAGTTCTATTTATTTCAGACGATTTCTTACTTGTGCATCCTGTTTTTCTAACACATACACAAAAAACAATACGGTCTATGTACATCAATGACATTCAGGTTTTATTTATCTATAACGCATTTTGTACTTGCTTTCCACTTTCATGATAATGATACAATCCATCTTCCCGCTGCAAGACATAATACACACATAAATACTCTTATCGCACGCTGACTCTTTTATTGACTTGCTATTCATATTTTTCGACGCAAAAAAAGCTGATTAAATTCCTAAAACCATCATGCGATTTTATATTTTTATTTTTACTTTTAATATTTATTCTATACATACACACTTGCACATACATATGTATAAACAATCATTTGTACTTATGTATGTATCTACATAATCGTATTTAGAATTGCATATCTGTTAATTGTATCGAATTGCTGATAAATTACAACGCCGTAATCCCAATGAGCTATTTAAAACCAGCCAACCAACCAAGCGACTGTTCGCCGCAGTGCGTCATGGGAAATGTTTTTTGTTATGAAGTGTTGGCGCAGCTGATGTCCGCCTGTGGCTGGCTTACTGCCTGGCTAACTGATTAAATGCCAATCATTAGTTGCTGCTATTTATTTGTTTTTATTTATTTAACTATTTGTTAGAAAATATTGCGCTATTAACATTTTTTAAGCACTTTGCACTCATTCCCCACATTTTTCTATTTCCATCCATTTCCGCTTGCCGTGCAGTCAATACACTTTAACCTCAAACCCCGTCATTTCTTTCACTCGATTACTCCTCTTTATTGAGGTTAATTACAATCGGTTATCGTTTAGTCGGATGTACGTTCATGGCGCTAGTTATTTGCCGATGCAATTACTCGTAACAACTATTTATTTTTTAATTTAGTTTTTTTTTCAGTTTTTGCGAAAATTGCAACGATTTATTACAGCACATTTTTTATAGTAATTTACTTTTTATAACTCTTGTTGCACAACGCTTAGCAGAAATAATTGCAACCTCTTTCGCAGCGAAGGCCTTCCTTTCTCGCTCCATATATTTTTTACACTACACCATAGCCGTCACTCGTGTGGTTCGCCCACTTATAGCTCCAGCTCTTCTACTTGCATTTTTATTTATGTAACAGCTGCCCTCCCGTGCGTGTAATGGAAAATGCAAATAAAAATAATGCAAGAAAATACAAAAAAGGAGTTGTCGAGAAAAGGTATCAATTTGCATTTTAAAATGTTATTTATGAAATTTTCATGACTTCCTTAAGCCATGTACACACATGTATGTCGCTGATTGGCTGTGGTAAGCGCTGCAGTGTGTGCTACTTCTTTTTTTTTTGCTACTTGTATCCTTTTCCGGACAACTAAAGCAGGATGCGTGCAGCGCCTGATTGTTATTTTGTTATGTTCAATCATGTTTAGCAAGTTTTAGTTTTCATACACAAACTCGATTCCTTTCATTTCTACTCCTCTCAATACAGCCTTGTCAAATTGATTAGGTAAAGCTAGCTTTAGAGTTACCATAACCTTTATTTTTCAACACAGGTACATACTCTGACAGCATGACACCATTGACATCGCTCGTGCCAGCAGAATTTTTTTCATGTTACGTCAAATTTGGCATTGCTTGACATTTTTACTGTTGTTTGCCATTTTCTCTTTCGTATTGCTTGAGTTGTTTAGCCTTTTTTCTACAAACTCTGTGTGTATCTAATTTTATTTCTTGTCCTCCGTGTCATGCATGTTTTATGAGGCCATCAGCTGTCTACATGCGGCGCCATTCCCATTCATGGAGGTCGTCAGTTACGAAATTTCAAATTGAAAGCGCAAATGTTGTAAAAGAGGTAGCAAAGCTTTTGCCTCTTGCTAATGTTTTAGCGCTCGATTCATTCTATTGAAAATTTAAACGAGATCTTCAAAAAATTGTTTGAAATGCTGAATTGGGGTTTAAAACGACGAGGATGGTATGAAGGCTTTGAAAGCTCTCAAAAAGAGTGCGGCTGCTTAAATAATTTCATTCTTCTTAGGTATTTCTTAGCTGCTCTTTTGCATTGGGCTTAGTTTGAAACCACTTGGTTGAATCTTTTGAGCAGCTATAAGGTTAAGGTTTTTTTTTTGGCTATAAGTTCAAATGGGCTGCTAATCCGAGAAGGCAATCCAAACCTCGGTGTCTACTCTGTATTGCGACTCGAAAAGCAAATCATTCGTATTCGAATACTTCGCAATATGAATTTGTATAAGTCGCTTTCCGAATAGCATTGAGCTTCGAATCGCAATACAGAGTAGACCCTCTAACTTACTAAACTAAAATTACTTTGTGCAGATGAACCTATGACCTTAGCCGGTGCTGTGGCTTAGACAATGAAAAGAAAGCAAGGAGAAGCGCAGGAAACCTGGACCTAAGGTGGACAACAATCACTCCATACCCCCTTAAACGCTTCTAAACATTTAAGGAGCCTTAGGCTGGATTTACATGAGGCGATTTTCTAGGCGATTCAACATTGCTCCAGAAAA
>NW_023475579.1:0-3200 GCF_013731165.1 Rhagoletis pomonella
CATAATGAGTGATAAGCGCAAGTGTGAAATTGTTTATATGCATGCATTTGCTTAAATAAAATACAGTTCATTAGTGAGTTTATCATGAACATTGCTTATCGCGCTGATGACACACATACACGAACACTAATACATACTATACTTAAATACGTATGTACATGTTTCTTTATGTATATCCTTTTCCCCTTAGTGAACGTCGTAAAAAATTCGAAGAGTTCATTTTGCATGAAAAACGTCGCATGGATGGATTTAGAGTAAAAGAAACTCGTGAAGTTATGACACTCGAGGAATTGAAAGAACGTGTCGATACGATCGATGAACTTTACGTCATAATTGAGGTAAGTTGTAGAATGTATGTAGTTAGAAATGCTATTCTGGAAAGTAAGTAAAAAGTACGAATTTGATAAGCCATAGATTTTTTTAATAAAATAAACTTGTTTCGCAAAAAAAATTGGTATTTCACTTCTCAGCTTAGTCGCTTTTTAGGTCGTAGCCTTGTTTGTGAAGCCAAGTCCTTCTTCACTTGGTCTTTTCAACGCAGTGGGGGTCTCTCACTTCCTCTACTGCCACCAACAGGATCCGAGTTGAATATACTTTCAGAACTGGAGCGTCCATGTTCATTCGTACATACATAAATGCCCGTAAATCTTCCGCAAACTCTTTCTCTCGAATACACCAAGAGCCGGCTCATCGGATGTTGAAATGACCATGCTTCTGCGCCATATATCAGCACGGCCATGATGAGTGACCTGTAGAGTGTGGTTTTCGTTCGTCGGGAGAGGACCTGATTAAATGGTCGGATTCAGTGGCGTAGAAAGTCTCGTGTCAAGGGTTTGGGATCATTTTTTTGTGACCGACTTAAATTAGAGAGGGGTATATCTCTTCATTCCCTACCTTCCATGCGAATATTGTTTTCAAACCTGTGCCGGTGGTAAGACACTTTGGTCGCATGAAGCGGTCATCACTGAAACAAACGCCTTTTTCAGGACATTAAAAAAATCATAGCATACTGTACGGCGTCTTCGTGCTTAGGTAGTGTCCTAACAGCCAAATAAATATTATATTTCCCATAGGAAAAACGATGAAAGACACTGTTGTCTCAACATTTGAACCGTATATTTTGAAGCACCCAGATCAGTGCAACGACATGACTATTAGCTGTAGCCGTAACATACCCTCCTCATTGTTTTATCATGATGGAGGGAGTACTTTTGGAGCTGAGGGCCTTAATTACCGCCTGGCTATCAGAAAATATAGCAGTACTGGTCCCTGCTAGCTCTGATGTCAAAGACTTCTGCCTGAAAAACACTCGCCGAATTTGGTAGTCGAATCTATTTTTACGTACGGCTCAACATGCAGTAATTGGGCGGATCACCACCGTGTACATGCATATGTAGCATTCTATCAGGGCCTAAATCCCACTTCTTACCTATCCTTTTCTTGCAATAATACAAAGCACCAAATGGCTTTTTAACTCGGTGTTCTGTTTTCGTTTACCAGTTTAATTTCGGTGCGAGAATGACTCCTAATCACTTAGCATAAGAGTTTGTCCGTTCAAGAAAGCTACGTTAAAGTTAGGAATCTATCGCTTTGTAGTAAACAATATTTGTTCGGTCTTCTAGGGGCTTTCGTTGAACCCGCAGCTGGCTGACCAAGAGCTCAATTCCCCTATGGCTCTTTGAGACACTTTATCGTCCGCGTACGCGAAAACTCTTTGATCCCATCCCTGTTGCCCAGCTTAGCTTGCAATTCTTGTATCAAGCATGGTTGAAATCCAGTCTACCAGGAAGTTCTCAATCCTTAACTTGCTTAGTGATTGTTATATCGCCTTCATTCTGACGCTGTTGAACGCTCCTTCTGCGTCCAAGAAAAGCCGCCAATGTGTACTCTACCTTATGTACAACCTCTTGGAATGCAAAATCTGTGAAGCGCACCCTTTAGGTAAGTATTCTGTGCAGTAGATAATTCTCCGGTGCCCAGTTTTGAACGAATATGCATGCCCAGCAGTCTCCCAAAATTTGTCAGAAGTCGACTAAAACTACTTACGAAAGGAAGTTTCGTTAAGCCCCTTACGGTTTTATTTTCTGATGTGCAAAGTGTCTGAGAATGATGGAATGGAATCAGCTCATCAGTTCTGCAATTCTGCTCAATGTAGCATTGACGTGGAACGCAGAAAATGCGTATTCCAATGCATCAGCTATTGCAGAGCATTCCTGAAGTTTATCACATTTTTTAAACATGAAAACGTTAGTTTACGCTTATCAAATAAAATTCAAGCTTTAATAGTAACATGAAAATTGTTTAGGTAAAATAGACGGTTATACGTATAAGCTAAGTAGATCGGTGAGATATATACAAAAAATCGACACACATTTGCCAAATGTTCGGCTGAGCTTCATATATGGTTTTATGCCGCCTCCTATCGGCAAGCACTTATATTAGAGGATTTTCATTGGCAGTAATATAATTTTTTCAAACTAAAGAAAACTATTTTTTTTTTTTTTGGCACTTTTAGAATATGAGTCGAGAGGCTAGAGGTATAAATGTGGAGGAGCAGTTGCTGCAAATCGATGTTTCGCCATTCCCAGTGCTGGCCGAAATCATTGAGAAAATGGAGCCAATGGAAAAACTGTGGAAAACTGCCTATGAATTTGAAAAGAATTATCAATTATGGTTAGTATTATACATAGATAACTATAAGTATGTAGCATTGGTAAGTTCGAATGTATATATTCTATACCTTTTTCACAGGATGTATGGAGAATTCCAACGCTTAGACGCAGATGCAATACGTGATGAGGTTGAAAATATGCATAAGGTAAGTGAAAGTACTTTCTTCACCTCGTTTATAAATTTATTCTTTACTTCTTTTACTACTTGCCGCAGATCGTTTACAAACTTTCCCGCCAACTGGCCAACAATCCAGCTGCACGCCGCGCCGCCGAACAGATACGCATTAAAGTCGAAAAGTTTCGCGCCTATTTACCAGTGCTCGATGCCATTTGTCGCCAAGGTCTCAACGAACGTCATTGGAAACTCATATCTGGCCATTTGGGTACCGAATGTAATCCACAATTATATCCCACACTCAAAGATATGATCGACGCTAATATAATGAGTATACTGCAACAACTTGAGGAGATCTCAAATGCAGCTGGCAAAGAGTTTGAATTGAATTCAGCGCTTGATGCCATGCAGGG